>NW_018408532.1:1131212-1202871 GCF_002113885.1 Mizuhopecten yessoensis
GGTGGGGGTGGGGGCAGTTCAGGTGGGTTTGAATGGGGAGTTTCCTTGAGGTCAGGTCTTGTCCCTTTTTAAGGGGAAATAATTGTATTTCTGCTACTTGAATAATGCAGTCAGTCCCTTCACAAAACCCTGGACCGAAGCTGGAATTTGATGTTTAACAAAACACCAAATCAAGGATCATCATGATATTTATAAACCCCCAGTGTCACTAAAATTCAAATATAAAATTAGTTTGAATAAGGTTATCATATGACCTTCCCATATCCTACCCTATACCAATCAGAGACCTACATATCAGCCCAAGGGACAGGAGGCCCGTGATTATCATATCCTCTCCATCATATACAAGCAGCTGTAAAGATTTCAGTACAACACCAAAGTTATCAGAAATAATACAAAATGATCACTGAAAGAAAGCGTGAATGGGGGACGCATTTTTTTTTTAAATGTGTCAAAAGGAAGCAAAACGGATGTGGTGCGTGGACCAGCAGGGCGATATGGCACGTGCTGGGCTGATATATATGATATAACAAGTGCTAGGCAGATATGGGTCAGTCTAGGTGAAAGCCTATATGTCGGCTAGCAGTGATGCACACGCAACTCAGCCCATATCACAGACAAGTATATGATAATCGTGATTATCCTCAGTGTACTTGACTGTTTACATATCATCAAAGGTTTTCAAATGATCATACTTTTTCATACTTGTTATTAAAAGTACTGAAACATAACACTTTGTTAAGTCCTTCTATTGTCAGCAGAATTTATATGCCAACTGCCGATTTCAAAATCATCAAACAACATCATAAATTGATTGTTTCACATTCAAGTACCAGTTTGACATTTTTTTGAGTAATTGTTCTTACTGAACACAGCCTTGTCACAGTCTGGGGGTGGCAGAGACACAAGGGTGGGGGGTGATATCTGACCACGGTCAAGCTTATGATTACAGACTTCTGGTATTTGGTGCATGCCAATCTCTTCACTGGTCAATTTACCACCCACAACCATCTGCGATACTTAGTTCAGTCATAAACACCCACTTCTGGTGTGATCAAGTTCATCTCTCAGTTGACAATAACAATTTACTTTCATTATTTAATATCTGAAACCAATCACTGCTTTACAACTGTTGTCAACGTGCTCATTTTAAGGAGTGGTTGAAGACAACTTTTATCTCTCCATCTTTCCTCATATTACACCTGGAAAGGAGATTGAACAGGTCTAATGTGTCAGACTTCCTGTGATAAAAGTCAATGTCCTAAAGAAACAAATCTCCCTCGTCTCCCAAATAACCTACGGAAATGGTCAGCATTCAGTGTTGTCTGGAATAAGATCAACATTCAGTGTTGTCTGGAATAAGATCAACATTCAGTGTTGTCTGGAATAAGATAAACATTCAGTGTTGTCTGGAATAAGATCAACATTCAGAAGTGTCTGTAAATAGGGTCACCATTCTACAGTCCCACATAAACAGGGTCCACTTCTATAGTTTGTATTATTGGTCTGTAATTGGTAAACATTCTATAGAATTACTGCTGAATGTAGTACATACAGAGTAATAGAGACAGCATTGTTTCAATGGTTACAAAAAAAAATCCTCTACATCATAATGGTTTCTGAGTAGGGATGAGTGTCCAGAAAAGTAGTAAGTTTGTACTGTGTGTTACAGCGAACAACACAGGCATACACATACACTACAATCATAGGCTGTAAATACTGTACATTTTATCATGCATTGTATCTTGACCATGTGTAAGATGAGCTTCATGCTCAATATGTTACCAAGAATAAATAAAGCCTTTATTATTGTAGTCACCAGTAAGAATATTGTATACACAGACATTGTAATAACAATCACTTGTAAACAAAGTATACACATACACTGTAAATCACAGTCCCCAGTGGAATATTGTACAAATGTAATATTGTAATATCTTATTGCTTGAAAACACATCTGCTTTCATTTTTTACTTGACATCTAACATTAAAGAAACTTAAAATTCTGCTGATGCAAGAAAACTTCTGTGTCGGTGTGTAGAGTTTTTGTGTTTTGGTTGTGTAGAGTTTTTGTGTTTTGGGTGTGTAGAGTTTTTGTGTTTTGGGTGTGTAGAGTTTTTGTGTTTTGGGTGTGTAGAGTTTTTGTGTTTTGGGTGTGTAGAGTTTTTGTGTTTTGGGTGTGTAGAGTTTTTGTGTTTTGGTTGGGTAGAGGTTTTGTGTTTTGGTTGTGTAGAGTTTTTGTGTTTTGGTTGGGTAGAGGTTTTGTGTTTTGGTTGTGTAGAGTTTTTGGTGTGTAGAGTTTTTGGTTGTGTAGAGCTTTTGGTTGTGTAGAGTTTTTGGTTGTTTGGAGTTTTTGGTTGTGTAGAGTTTTTGGTTGTGTAGAGTTTTTGGTTCTATAGTAACCTCCTGTAGTGCTGTTATTATATAGATTTGTTATGCTAGGTCATTCCTTGTTCTTACTATTATTTGTTTCTTAAAGCTATATTCTATACATTTGTTGTTCTAACTACTTTTCTACAGCATTGTTGTTTAAGTGTTGATGTTCTACAGATTCTTTGTCCCAAAGTGTTGATTTTGATAGATTTATTGTTCCAAAGTATTGTTTTTTTCTATAGTTTTGATAAATATCAATATTGTTATGCTGGCCTGAGTATAGCTGTACTACAGATACTTTGTCCCAAAGTGTTGTTTTTGATAGATTTGTTGTTCTTAAGTATTGTTTTTCTACGGTTTTGTTGTTCCTTGATATTGTTTATACTAGAGTATTGCCATTTCATAATTTTGGTATTTTATAATTTTTGTATTTCATAATTTTTGTATTTCATAAATTTTATAATTTTTGTATTTTATAATTTTTTCGTTTTATAAATTTTATAATTTTGGTATTTTATAATTTTGGTATTTTATGATGTTGGTGTTCTATATTGTTTCTATTCTAAAGTATTGTTGCTCGGTGGTATAGAGGATATATGATGGTGTCGTCAATAATTACAAATATATTATCAATGTATTTATTATTTCTATTTATTGCATTTTTTAAACATAAAACATGAAAAATGTAATGCATTAAAAAAGGGTGGGAATCAGAAGCGTAATAATTAGCGCCATATCCTAATGACGTCGTCGTTTTCTGCTGTATTCTGGTAGTATTGCTTATAAAAATGTTATCAATTGTATATTTATGTAAATACTTAAGTGTGTGTACCAAACATTTACCATAACAACCACTTATTCTACCGTCGCTTCAGTTGAATCTGAACAAAAAATCGTTGCCTTTGAATGCAGCGAATAGAAGATACCGTTATGATTGGTCAATATCAAAAAGTGATATTTTCACACTAATAACACTTTTGATATTTGTCACAGTGTGAAAGATATCAGTTTTATCCAGTTGATAGAATCCGATATTTCACTGGCAAAAATGTAATAAAATGCTTTCTTCAAGTATTGCTAACCTAAAGTATTGTTGTGCTGTAGTGTTATTCTGTTGTGTTGATGTTTATTCATGTTTTTCATTCATAGTATTGTTAATATACATTTTTGTTCTCCTAGAGGTTTTTTTGTTCTATTGCATGAATGTCCACAGTGCTACAGAATTTGGCATTGTAACTAAAACTTTCTTTTAGAAAATCATTGTAATATATCAAGAACACAAATACAAATCTTGTTACAAATTATTTTTGAAGTATGAGATTGTAGTTAATTGTAACCTTTGTACAATATAAGTAAGATAGTGAACTTTGAGTATTCCCGAGTTTGGATGCACTCTGGCTCCTCTATATACAGAGAAAGACAGGTGTTTTACGAGCAATTTCTGAGAAATTGATTTATTCCCTCAGGCTGCAGTTCCTCATCACATGGAGAACATAAAAACTACAAATGCCTTTCTGATGTCCAGTGTTAATGGTGAATATTAATGCTTAACCAGGGCCTCGAGTCTGTCCACCCAAACCCACTCCTACATCAACTCCTACATCAACTCCTGCACCAGGGCATCAAGTCTGTCCACCCACTCCTACATCAACTCCTACACCAGGGCATCAAGTCTGTCCACCCAAACCCACTCCTACATCAACTCCTACACCAGGGCATCAAGTCTGTTCACCCAAACCCACTCCTACGTCGACTCCTACACCATCCAGCTTTGATAATGCCTCAATCTGATACATGTACCAGATCTACATCGCACTGTCACCTCCCTAATCCCGGTCCTAACAACGTTTGGACATCTATATCTCTCTATCATACCTATTCGTACTCCCTACAATGTATCACTGCAATAACTTTGATTATTTCATACCCTATCATGACAGAAACATTGTAACATCATTGGTTCAGGTCAATGTTTCCTCTGAGTTTGCCTTTATAAGGAATAGGAACATCATCCCTGACAATAAATCATTGTTTTATACCACAGGGATGTGACTGCATGAGTTGTCCCATTTATGGTCTAAAGAGTGTCAAGATGGTGTTTAGCACTCCTGATATGGACTTTAAGTGCCTGGCTTTCTGACATTATTTTTCCTTGTTTGAGGTGTCCCAATGCACAATATTGCTGAAGTCAGGATTCCTCCTGTTACAGTTTTCCAGTACTGCTGAGGTATTTGAGCTTGACTTTAGAAAAGGCTGGCATGCCTTAGTTTTACATGCTAAGTTAAATAACATTGGATATATATGCTGATGTGTTGAACTTTGAGTATTGCTGAGGTGCCTGGTGTTGGGTGTTGCTGACATGTTGAACTTTGAGTATTGCTGAGGTGCCTGGTGTTGGATATTGCTGACGTGTTGAACTTTGAGTATTGCTGGGGTGCCTGGTGTTGGATATTGCTGACATGTTGAACTTTGAATATTGCTGAAATGCTCAATTTGGCATTAAGTATGGCAAAGGTACCTAATGTTTCAGGTGTGCCTTTGAGCATTACTTAAGCATCATGCTTTTCCAGTCATATACTTTAAATGTCACAGAATTGTCAATAATTTTGTGCGCTGTGAATGTGTCTAGTTGTCCCTTTTTATATAGTATTACAGAGGTGTATGGCTTTCCATTGTTATGAACTGTGAATGTTACTGAGGTGTCAAACTTTCTCTGTCATAGATTTTTTCAGTGCAGCAAATTTGTCTAGCTTTTCTATTTTGTATAGTATGACAGAGGTGTCTGGCTTTCCATGTTATGGACCGGAAACGTTCTTGTTGATAATCCTCTTTCCTCAACCCTTAACCAGAAAATCTCACTAAATAGTAAAAACTGGATTGTTCCATTTTGCTTTAGTTTTTCATTGCATGACAATGTCAACTAAATTCCATTCACTTTAAGACATAATGTCAAAACCGAACTCTTTAAAATAAAATGAAAATAAAATTGACAATCATATTGATTTACTGAATTTTAACAAACAACATTTTACTGCTGTAAAACTGCTTGTAAAATGTGATACAGACTGCTCTTTAGATACCAAAGTATCAACCATGCATGGTGTATGACTGTGATCATTTTAGATCTGGACCTCTAGGCCAACATATACACAGATAATTGTTTACACAGCAACTTTTCCTTCTATATAAACTATTGGTTTATATTCCACTGTCTCACCACTGGTGTGAGGCCTGTGAGTAGGACACTAATATATTTGTACTTGTGACACCTCCCACTGTTCCAGCCCTAACACAGACAGCAATAGTGGCAATTTTCTTGGGTGATGGGTTTTTATTATTCAATGTACCTAACGTG
This sequence comes from Mizuhopecten yessoensis, assembly GCF_002113885.1. Classification (NCBI taxonomy): domain Eukaryota; kingdom Metazoa; phylum Mollusca; class Bivalvia; order Pectinida; family Pectinidae; genus Mizuhopecten; species Mizuhopecten yessoensis. The sequence goes on from NW_018408532.1 coordinate 1,136,941, forward strand.
ATTGGAGCAGTCTCACACTGATACATGTTAAGTAGCCGGTATTGTTGATTAATTTTGTCTAAAGTTAAGTGTTTTGTAGAGGTTACGAGGTGGCCATTACTATTACCAATGTAATAAGTGTGAGCTGATACTCTGTACGATTGTAGTGTATTCTTGTTTTATCAAATCAGGCATGCTCTAAATGACAGCTGTGCTGTGATAACAAGGCTTGGGCTACATACTGTTTCAAGGCAATACGGTCATAGTATATCCTGTCGGCCAGGATACAGGAGTTGCACCATCCTGTCAGCCTGGATACAGGTGTCACACCATCCTGTCAGCCAGGGTACAGGAGACACAGTCTGTAAACCAGCATACAGGAGTCAAACTGTCCTGTCAGTCAGAATACAGGAAACATTGTCCTGTCAGCCTGGATACAAGAGTCACACCATCCTGTCAGCCAGGCTACAGGCAACACTGTCATGTCAGTCAGGATACAGGAAACACTGTCCTGTCAGCCAGGATACAGGAGTCACACCATCCTGTCAGCCAGGCTACTGGAGACACTGGCCTGTCTACCAGGGTACAGGAGTCACACCATCCTGTTAGCCAGGATACAAGAGACACTCCAGGCCTGTCACCCAGGGTACAGGAGTCACACCATCCTGTCAGCCAGGCTACTGGAGACACTGGCCTGTAAGCCAGGATACAGGAGTCAGACACTCTGTAAGCCAGGATACAGGTGATGCTGTATGGTAACTGTCTCTATGGTGCAACAGTCAGTTAGGGCTGTATGGTAATGGTGCCATAACTGGTAATACATTATAGTCTATTTAGATGTGGTACTGTAGTACACTTGTCGGTGCTGAAACCTGTCCAGCAGCAGACAGGGCTGCTCTGACCTGATACCAGAGTCTTTAACACAGCATACATACAACACACAACAGTGTGTCTACACTACACCCTGTCTACAGTCAGTCACTGTGTCGATTGTCAGATATTACTCTTAAGCATCTTAAAACATTGTTATGCAATATTCTATAATATTACAAATTGCTCATCATATAAAACTATAGGACAGACTGTAAATATGCAATAAAGGTAATTTACTTCCATTCAGACTCAGAGAGGTATATAGATTGATAGTCCATCTTCTCCATCCTGGCATATTATCTCTCTCATCACAATTCTTCTCCATCAACTGATAACAGGCCACACATTTACTTTTTGTTGGAATCTGATATAGCGTTTGGCTAAAAACCTAGCTTCCTCCTTTTAAACAGATCTGATTGACAAGATTGTATAATTATCACGAAACTTCTGTGCACGCACACTGCCTCTACTCTTATAATAAATTTCAGATATATTGGCTGCCAAATTTGATTTTTCATTCAATTATTATGAAACTTATTGCACAATATGATGTCTATTCAATTTATCCTTGCAACATTAGTGATGTATGTACCGATAACCTTGTGTAACAAGATAAACCTATCTTTGTGTTGCCTCCTCTCTGTCAGCCTATATCCTGGCTAAAATTAAACTAACACCCGTGAGATACAACCTAACGAAAAGCAATGAATCTGGCAGCTGGAAATTGTTCTGGAAGGAAACAAAATTGATAGATATACAAAAACAGCAATGTGACCACACGATTTTATGAAAAAAGGGAACATCACTGGTCTGTTTTCAGCTCAATCAATATCTAATACATCTCTCCCAGGGTTAGTAAATTAAGGTTAACCGATGTCATCAGAGAAAAACTGCTCCCTAGCTCTAAAGACAGACAGGTGTCGTGTGTGACACACTTCTGAAAGATAGACAGGTGTCATGTTTGACACACTTTTAAAAGTAAACAGGTGTCGTGTGTGACACACTTCTGAAAGATAAAGTAAACAGGTGTGGTGTGTGACACACTTCTGAAAGATAGACAGGTGTGTCACGTGACATACTTCTTAAAGTAAACAAGTGCTGTGTGTGACAAACTGCTTCCTAGCTCTAAAGATAGACAGGTGTGGTGTGTGACACACTTCTGAAAGTAAACAGGTGTCGTGTGTGACACACTTCTGAAAGTAAACAGGTGTCGTGTGTGACACACTGTTTCCTAGCTCTAAAGACAGACAGGTGTGGTGTGTGACACACTTCTGAAAGATAGACAGGTGTGTCACGTGACATACTTCTGAAAGATAGACAAATGTCGTGTGGAACAAATTGCTTCCTAGCTCTAATGATGGACTGGTGTCGTGTGTGACACACTTCTGAAAGACAGACAGGTGTCGTGTGTGACACACTTCTGAAAGACAGACAGGTGTCATGTGTGACACACTTCTGAAAGATAGACAGGTGTTGTGTGGGACAAATTGCTTCCTAGCTCTAATGATGGACAGGTGTCGTGTGGGACAAATTGCTTCCTAGCTCTAAAGATAGACAGGTGTCGTGTGTGACAAACCATTTCCTAGCTCTTAAGAAAGACTGTGTGACACACTTCTGAAGGTAAACAGGTGTGGTGTGTGACACACTTCTGAAGGTAAACAGGGGTCGTGTGTGACACACTTCTGAAAGACAGACAGGTGTCGGGTGTGACACACTTCTGAAAGACAGACAGGTGTCATGTGTGACACACTTCTGAAGGTAAAAAGGTGTCGTGTGTGACACACTTCTGAAGGGAAACAGGTGTTGTGTGTGACACACTTCTGAAAGAAAACAGGTGTGGTGTGTGACACACTTCTGAAGGGAAACAGGTGTCGTGTGTGACACACTTCTGAAAGTAAACAGGTGTCGTGTGTGACACACTTCTGAAGGTAAACAGGTGTTGTGTGTGACACACTTCTGAAAGTAAACAGGTGTTGTGTGTGACACACTTCTGAAGGTAAACAGGTGTCGTGTGTGACACACTGCTTCTTTTAAAAGCAGAAAGGTGTCATGAAAACAACCAAAAATACTTCACATGAGACACCAAACTAACATCTGAAACCCTAGAAAATTTGCAGCTAAACTCAACCTTCTGTTTAACCCTAGGACCAACAGTTACTGAAACATTAGAACTCTGCAGACTAGCCAAATCCAAAACACTCTGGGATGATCCTTATTGTCAGAACCCTCAGGAGACAAACCCCAAATATCAACAAACATATTCATTAACAGAACCCTGGAGACAAACCTATAACACCTACAAACTGGTTACATGTTTGTCTTAAAGACATGTCATTGCATGTCACAATGTAACATTTCCATTAAAGAAATAAAAGTTGATTTGTACATTATTATCGTAATTTATTTGAAATTCAGCATGTTTGATGACAAAATAAAATCAAGTTTATTGGTTTTACAATTTGATGATGGTATGGGCAATTTTCTGATCTCTTAAACTTTTCGGTTAATTGCGAACCAACATATTTTACAACATAAGAAGCCTTTAATTGTGCAGCACTACATCTCCTATAGATTTATAGGGAAGTGTAACCTGGCTGATCATTAAATAAAAAGAAAATTTTACCAATAATGGAAACTTATTACTCCCCATTGAAATAACGTAGCTATTAAAATAGTAGAGAGCATTTTACCTAGCTCTAGGACACCACGTTACAAGGTGCTTCATTTAGTCTCATCCAATACTGAAGCGACGTATAAAAGCTATTTAGCCTGAGTAATGCCAGACCTGACACTCTGGTAATGGAACAGAACACATTACTCTTGTAGGGTTTCCTTTTATGGCATTGAGTTAAACAGCTCAATATATTCAATTAATAATTATACAGTAAAACTTTGTTATACTGCAACTATTTATTCCTGAAGTTTGGTGTTATAAGTGGTAGGTGTTTGGCAGCAATAAAGCTAGGGATGCATATACTGAAAGTGGTGAAACGAATAATATGATAAAGAAAGTAGATATTGAACTATATAACACAACAAAATATGGTGGCAAAGTATGCATATTGAACCATCTGTAAGATACATACATGTGTTACAGCAGAACTAGACTTGGTCATTTACCAGCGACGAGGTAGCTCAATTGGTAGAGCATATCCCTCTAGAGATCAGACGGTCCCTGGTTTGAATCCCAGTCTGGCTATGCCTTTTTCTCTCCTGTTTCAGTGGTATGTGTGACCAACCCTTCTTTCAAGTACTTGATGAATGTTTGGCAAAGGGATACCCAAATATTGGTTGTAAATATTGCTGTCTTCAGAAAAAGAAGAGAGGAATGTATACGAAGCCAAACTAGACTTGGTCATCCAACGGCATCCAGGCAGTTCAATTGGTAGAGTGTAAATCTAGAGTTTGGGAGTTCTTATCAAAGTCTGGCCATGCATTTTCCTCTCCTGTTACACATGTTCTTTATGTAATTTCAAGAGAAAAAAGTAGGTCATGTTCAATCACCTCTAGTGATGGTGAGACAAAAGTAGGTCATGTTCAATCACCTCTAATAATGGTGAGAGAAAAGTAGGTCATGTTCAATCACTTCTAGTAATGGAGAGATAAAAGTAGGTCATGTTCATGTTCAATCACCTCTAGTAATGGCGAGACAACAGTAGGTCATGTTCAATCACCCCTAGTGATGGTGAGACAAAAGTAGGCGATGTTCAATCACCTCTAGTAATGGCGAGACAACAGTAGGTCATGTTCAATCACCTCTAATAATGGTGAGACAAAAGTAGCTCATGTTCAATCACCTCTTGTGATGGTGAGACAAAAATAGTTCAGGTTCAATCACCTCTAGTGATGGCGAGACAAAAGTAGGTCATGTTCAATAACCTCTAGTAATAGTGAGACAAAAATAGGTCATGTTCAATCACCTCTTGCGATGGTGAGACAAAAATAGTTCAGGTTCAATCACCTCTAGTGATGGGGAGACAAAAGTAGGACATGTTCAATCACCTCTAGTAAAGGAGAGACAAAAGTAGGTCATGTTCAATAACCTCTAGTAATAGTGAGACAAAATTAGGTAAGGTTCAATCACCTCTGATGATGGTGAGACAAAAGTAGGCGATGTTCAATCACCTCTAGTAATAGTGAGACAAAATTAGGTAAGGTTCAATCACCTCTGATGATGGTGAGACAAAAGTAGGTCATGTTCAAGCACCTCTAGTAATGGAGAGACGAAAGTAGGTCATGTTCAATCACTTCTAGTAATGGAGAGATAAAAGTAGGTCATGTTCAATCTCCTCTAGTGATGGTGAGACAAAAGTAGGGGATGTTCAATCACCTCTAGTAATGGCGAGACAACAGTAGGTCATGTTCAATCACCCCTAGTGATGGTGAGACAAAAGTAGGTGATGTTCAATCACCACTAGTAATGGAGAGACAAAAGAAGGTCATGTTCAATCACCTCTAATAATGGAGAGACAAAAGTAGGTGATGTTCAATCACCACTAGTAATGGAGAGACAAAAGAAGGTCATGTTCAATCACCTCTAATAATGGTGAGAGAAAAGTAGGTCATGTTCAATCACTTCTAGTAATGGAGAGATAAAAGTAGGTCATGTTCAATCTCCTCTAGTATTGGCGAGACAAAAGTAGGTCTTGTTACATCACCTCTAGTAATGGAGAGATAAAAGTAGGTCATGTTCAATCCCCTCTAGTAATAGTGAGACAAAATTAGGTAATGATCAATCACCTCTAATGATGGTGAGACAAAAGTAGGCGATGTTCAATCACCTCTAGTAAAGGAGAGACAAAAGTAGGGCATGTTCAATCACCTCTAGTAAAGGAGAGACAAAAGTAGGGCATGTTCAATCACCTCTAGTAAAGGAGAGACAAAAGTAGGTCATGTGCAATCACCTCTAGTAATAGTGAGACAAAAGTAGGTCATGTTCAATCACCTCTAGTGATGGTGAGACAAAAGTAGGTGATGTTCAATCACCTCTAGTAATGGAGAGACAAAAGTAGGTCATGTTCAATCACCTCTAGTAATAGTGAGACAAAATTAGGTAATGTTCAATCACCTCTAATGATGGTGAGACAAAAGTAGGTGATGTTCAATCACCTCTAGTAATAGTGAGACAAAATTAGGTAATGTTCAATCACCTCTAATGATGGAGAGACAAAAGTAGGTCATGTTCAATCACCTCTAGTGATGGTGAGACGAAAGTAGGTGATGTTCAATCACCTCTAGTAATGGAGAGATAAAAGTAGGTCATGTTCAATCACCTCTAGTAATGGAGGGACAAAAGTAGGTCATGTTCAATCACCTCTAGTAATGGAGAGACAAAAGTAGGTCATGATCTGTCCCAGTCAGTGGATAGTGTTTGAAGTAGATCAATGAAGTCAAGCTGTAGAAAACTGAGGCGACACAATTATGGTTTCCGTGGCATTCAATAAGGTACACACAAACTTGCAGCTGCTAAATTTGAAATTGTCTTTAATAATTCAGCACAGAAATATTTTGCAAACATAACACTATGCAAATTTAATATCAATACTTTCATAAATATCAATAACATCTTTTAGAGAAATATTCATTAATATGCAGAATGCTTTCCTGAAGGATAGTAACTTCAGAAACGGATTCAATTGGAAGCAATATGTTTTGCATGATTCCAATTAGACCCGTCTGTTTAGTATGGGCAGTGGGTGTCACACAGGTTTCCCAGGAGATGTGCAATTATGACAAAATGTTGATTCATATTTCAATTGTAAATTAAGCTAAGCTAAATGATTTTGACGACTAAAAATCATCACAAACATGCTGCTGATATGTTTATTTTTGCGAGATCTTGTCTACAACTATGAATCATCTTCCTGTAACAAAACCCTATAATGGGACGATTCCGGAAGTTCGTAAAAAAAATTAACACTTTCCGTACTATTCTTCTGTCTATGATCATTAAAAAATGTTCAATATTGCCGTGAAATTCAAATGTTTGTACTCCATTTTTCCTGGTAAATGGTGGACAAAATTATTTGTACAACAAATTATATCAGATATAGATGAAAAAACCAAATCTATTTTCTTGCAAAATCTCATTACAACGCAAAAAACGTAATAAATCAAAATTTTGCCGTCTGAATTTAGAAAAAAATGTATAGTTACGACCCCCCCCCCCCCCCCCCCAGGTTTGTCCAATTTTGTGCATTTTGGATAGTTGAAGTGTCACAGTAAGTTGTCTTGACATCAAATAATCGAAAGTAATGTGCTCAAAGTACCATGATTGTTTTGATACATCATCTAACAATACAAATACATGAATACATCCATCTCTTCCTATGTCAATTTCGAAAAATAATGATATTTTAGCCTGCGTGTGTTTTGTCGATTTGGTCAACCACGTAGAAATTTAACGAGTCTTATTGCAAAAGAGGTAAGGGAGACATAGAAAAAACTTCAAATTATATTAAGTTAACTATACACAACTAAACAGGACAAAACACTTCACCCTAAAAACATTTTTAAGGCGAAACAACTTAGTGCGGAACATCCCAGGGCGAAAGGGATTTAGGACGAAACGACCTGACACCCATCTTTCCACCCAGAACGTTCTGCATGTCTACCTAGCTCTACTTTCATAAATTCTTCCCCTTTAACACACATGTCCACCGCTGTAATATTAATTACAAACACTTCAAATCCCTTGAACAGTCGCCATTTGTTTACAATCAGGGTTTCCCCAATGGGCGGTAACTCATACCGAAAATGACGTCATGATTCCCACATTACAATGTTTCCCAATGTTTCCCCGATGTTAGCCGATGTTTGTCGACTTATACATGGAATACCTTAAGTTGAAAGGGATTAATCAGTCAGTGATAATGGAGAGAAAATTAAGGTTTCTGTATTGAACTGTTTGATATTGGATAATCACTGACAATATCTTGTTAAGAAATCTGCAATTCAAATAAATTTAATTATACAAGGTGGTCGTAATTGATCAGTCATTGCTGATTTTAAGGGAGTATGTATGTGATCCAGGTTGTTTACATACACGGGCAGCTGTTAAGGGTGGTAGCTTACAATCCATTAGAGTCTTTGATGTCAGAGGTGGATGGATTTTTATCTTCCAGATGTCACCCTCCAGTTAATACAGGAATACCTGTGATGTGCGGACTGTTAGACCAGATAATCTGTACACACACATTAGTGCTATGAATTCATTAAGTAGTCGTTAAAAATGTCAATAATCATCAACGATCATTAATAACAGATACAGGGACCGTACTAACGCAGGGTGTGAGAGGGAAACAACGGTACAACTAAACATTGTATATCTACACAATACTAACATGGGGTATCATTAAAGTAGCATCTTTATCTATCTGTAAATATAAACACAGGGTGTGACTGAAAAAACATTAAATTTCCTGATCCATCACATCAGGGCTAGCAGTATCACAAATCCTACTGTACATGTGTATCCACCCGTGACTTCTTCATCTTCTTGAGGGGCTGGACTCAGGCCCCGAAGGTTGATATGGGCAGAGGGTTAATATGGAGTAGAAAACGAAAATGGTCATATTATAGCCCTTTATCACATACATGTAAATATTTCAGTAAAACTTCAATGTGCTGGGCGGAGATGATGTGTGTTCGGCGGATATGATGTGTGCTGGGCAGATATGATGTGTGCTGGGCGGATATGATGTGTGCTGGGCAGATATGGCTCGAGCCTATGTGCAGCTAGCAGTATCACAAATGCTAAACAGCCAATACTACAAACAAGTACTTGTTAAATCATGATAACACAGGGTATCAGTGAAACACCATTGTATGTCTACCTTTATTATTTCTATAGTCAAGTATACATACTGACATTAAGTACAAAGAGTTAAGATTCATTTCTGCCTACTCCAGTAATACATTCAACAAATGACTATGACCTCCCTTACCTTCCAATGACCTTCACAGTTATAATCTTACGTAGTAATATCTGATCAAACAAGGATTTTGGTATCCTAAAACATATGTAGACTTGCTGTCGACGAACAACGGCAATATTTGGACATGTAAAAAACCTACCTTACATGATTGTTAGGGGATTTCATTGATTTTCTTGTTTTGATAGTTTTATATTTTGAACATGTCTTAGGCAGTCACGGAAAGGGAGAGCGATCCCGTTTGGGTTTTACAAGCTGTCGGTTTATGGCAGACATTACACATACTTAACATACAGTTCTACCTTACAGCTGTGCATCAGTCCCTGTGTAGGGGTGCGCGACTGTTACATAACACACCTTGGTGTGTGAATCGACACTATCAGTAAACACATATCGGGTGTCACTCAGGCATTAACCCTGCCCTCTACACTATCAACTTAATTACCCGCTACCGCATCCACACATTATAGGCCAACACATATCCATTTTTTCTGTTTAAAACTCCCGAAAGGTGATTGGCTTAAAACAGAATGTGATAACGTTCCTCAAGATCAGTATCAACAACCGCCTTTTAATGTTGCAGAAGTGTTTTGTGCTGATGATGCACATGACGAAAACAGATTAATCTCACCATGGTAAAGTTTTCTTGCGCATCTCTAAAAACCTAAAACCAAAGTTCTCTTCCAATTACTTTTAAAAACAGCCATCAGCGTATTATGCTTGCTTATAGCTATAAATCATCAATTATGGTCAATTATGGAATATACACATAATATTGATTCTATAAAGATACAATGATATTTGCGTAGTGCTCTAGACAAGGGGAATAGTCAAGATTTTGTGTTGCTTGAATTTATGATGACATTTTTCTCTAGCAACATTGATAGCCACGAAGAAGAATAAATCAAGAGTGGGTTAAGTAATTTTGTAATAAACTGTTGAAGATGGAATTAACTTCTGCACTTTATGGAAAGAACTGCCTCAGTAAATCTTTCTGATGTATTACCTAACTGTCCAATACCCCTCCACTAAATCCTAACATAAAGCTCTAAAGCTGCACACAACCAATCCTGTCTCATATCAGACTTGGGGTGACCCCTGGTCAACACAGCTGGAATATTTACGATCATAACAGATCAAGTCTACTGGTCACTCTCATATCTGACTGGAGGTGACTTCTGGTCAACACAGCTGGAATATTTACGATCATAACAGATCAAGTCTACTGGTCACTCTCATATCAGACTAGGGGTCACTCCTGGTCAACACAGCTGGAATATTTACAATCTGTACTACAGATCAAGTCCACTGGTCACTCTCATATCAGACTTGGGGTATCTCTGGTCAGCACAGCTTGAATCGTTTCTATCATGACTACAGATCAAGTCCACTGGTCCCTCTCATATCAGACTTGGGGTATCTCTGGTCAACACAGCTTGAATCGTTTCTATCATGACTACAGATCAAGCACACTGGTCACTCTCATATCAGACTTGGGGTATCTCTGGTTAGCACAGCTTGAATCGTTTCTATCATGACTACAGATCAAGTCCACTGGTCACTCTCATATCAGACTGGGGGTCACACTGGTCAACACAGCTTGAATCGTTTCTATCATGACTACAGATCAAGTCCACTGGTCACTCTCATATCAGACTTGGGGTATCTCTGGTCAGCACAGCTTGAATCGTTTCTATCATGACTATACAGATCAAGTCCACTGGTCACTCTCATATCAGACTGGGGGTCACACTGGTCAACACAGCTAGAACTTTTACAATCAGGACTAAAAATCAAGTACATTGGTCACTCTTATATCAGACTGGGGGTCACTCCTGGTCAATTAACATACCTGGAACTTTAGAATCAGTACATGTACTACCAATCAAATCCAGACTCGTCACTGTCATATCATACTGGGGGCCACTCCAGGTCAACACAGCTGGAATCTTTACAATCAGGACTACAGATGTCACTTGTTGTATTGATACAAATCAAGTCATTTCTCAGATGATTGCTTACCAAACATTGCATGTAATATATGGGACATGTTTTATTATAGACAAACCGGCAAACAGATGTGTGACAGATTGCATGTCCTGTCATATCTTGCTGAGGGTCACCTAAGGTTAACACGGAAATGAGTAATTTGGACATAAATACACCAAGTTCAACCTTGGTCAGTCAGAATGCCTTAGAGTTAATTACATTACTCGGATTGCATGTCAAGCCATACTCAAAAGTAACAGTGTGAAACTGATATTATAATATATAATTGTAAAGCCATTACAAATTTGACTGTAAGTAAATAAGTTGACTTTGAAGTGATCCTACAGAGTAACCGTTTTGTTACTAAGGTAACAATTGTAGTAATCCTACAGAGTAACAATGTGTTACTAAGGTAACAGTTGTACTGTTCTTACATTATAAGTAACATTTTGTTACTAAGTTACAGCCGTAGTGACCCTAAAAAGGAACAGTTTGTTCCTAAGATAAAAATTATAGTGATCCTACAGGGTACAATATGTTACTCAGATTGTAGTGACAATATGTTACTCAGATTGAAGTGATAATATGTAATTCAGATTGAATTGACAATATGTGACTCAGATTGTAGTGACAATATGTAATTCAGATTGTTGTGACAATATGTGACTCAGATTGAAGTGACAATATGTTACTCAGATTGAATTGACAATATGTTACTCAGATTGAAGTGACAATATGTTACTCAGATTGAAGTGATAATATGTTACTCAGATTGTATTAACGATATGTTACTCAGATTGTAGTGACAATATGTTACTCAGATTGTATTAACGATATGTTACTCAGATTGAAGTGATAATATGTTACTCAGATTGTATTAACGATATGTTACTCAGATTGAAAGCGACAATATGTTACTCAGATTGAAGTGACAATATGTTACTCAGATTGAATTGACAATATGTTACTCAGATTGAAGTGATAATATGTTACTCAGATTGTATTAACAATATGTTACTCAGATCGAAGTGACAATATGTTACTCAGATTGAAGTGACAATACCGTACTCTTATTGAAGTGACAATACGGCACTCTGATTGAAGTGACAATACCGTACTCGGATTGTAGCCACAATACCGTACTCGGATTGTAGCCACAATACCATACTCTGATTGTAGCCTACAGTGTAATGGTATTTCAGTAATCAGGACAGTGTACATGATAGGGATGTGGGTTTGATGTGATGATAGACAACAGATCAATAGGCTCACTAAGTGAGAAGTCAGCTAATACGCTATACAGTGAGGGAAATCAGAGCATCTGATACAGATGGTTTTACCTTAATCTGATCAAGTCAGGTCAGACAAAACAAACAATTTCACCTTATAGCTATATAATGGGAGACAAACATGTATTAGGTATGACCACAGCCTTCCCATCATAGCATTGGACAGAGTAGACCGGAGGCTTCAGGAAACAAGATTCCAAATGTAATTTGTCTGAAAACCATGTTTACTTCAAACCTTTTCCCCAGAAATTACAAGAAATGTGCTAAAGGTTTTAACATTATTCCAAAACATAAGCATAAACATTCAATGTAATTTAATATATCATTGTCACATGTGAAGTAAGTGTTAAATTGTCACAGGTAAAGTAAGTTTGATTGTCACTGGTATAGTTTGTGTTAAATGGTCACAGGTAAAGTAAGTTTGATGGTCACATGTGAAGTTAGTGTTAAATGGTCACAGGTAAAGTAAGTTTGATTGTCACTGGTGAAGTTAGTTAGTGTTAAATGGTCTCAGGTAAAGTAGGTTTGATGGTCACATGTGAAGTTAGTGTGTTAAATGGTCACAGGTAAAGTAAGTTTGATTGTCACTGGTGTAGTTAGTTAGTGTTAAATGATCACCGGTAAAGTAGGTTTGATGGTCACATGTGAAGTTAGTGTTAAATGGTCACAGGTAAAGTAAGTTTGATTGTCACTGGTGTAGTTAGTTAGTGTGAAATAGTCACAGGTAAAGTAAGTTTGATTGTCACATGTAAAGTAAGTGCTAAATGGTCACAGGTAAAGTAATAATGTTTGATTGTCACAGGTGTAGTTTGTGTTAAATGGACACAGGTAAAGTAAGTTTGATGGTCACATGTGAAGTTAATGTTAAATGGTCACAGGTAAAGTAAGTTTGCTTGTCACAGGTAAATCAAGTTTGATTGTCACAGGTGTAGTTAGTATTTAATGGTCACAGGTAAAGTAAGTTTGATTGTCACACTAGGTGTAGACATTTAATTTTCACATGTACCCTGTATGTAAAATGTAGGGTAATATAAATATGAGTTAGTGTAACCACTTATTCCATCAAAACAATGTTCTCATGCAAATGTAAATGCATTGTACATTATGTCAAGTTTGCATTACTAGCTTTGGCTAGAGGGAATTTCCCTTCAGCTCAGAGGTAGTGTATCTGACTAAAAGAGTATGGGATAATAGTTTGATCCCCAGGAAAAACACAAATATTCTTTTCACTGCTTTCTTTCCATTACATTCATACGAGTTTTCCTTCATAACGAAAAGCAAATTGTATATCAACAGGCATCCCAGAGGGAGGACCTATGGTAATGCCATCCATCAAGATTTAACAGGCTTCTCCGTATACATGTATATACGTTACTGACTATCATAGTCTCGGAAAGCCATTACATGTATTTTGCAACATTGGTTTGAAATATTTCCTGGTTGTATTTTTCAGTTAATTAATCAACCCTACTGTGATGATTGAGTGATGTAATTAAATAGACTCATACCTTAATTACCAACCATACAGGTACACGCCAGGTAAAAAGTTCACGTCATGTAAAATGTTCTCTTGATTGCATACTGGAACCAACATTAAATTGTAATTAAGGCTGCATAACAGGAGGGACAAATGTGTCCCGTTCTGCCCCTCCCCCTGTCACATCAAGCCATGTAACAGAAAGGGAAAATGTGTCCTGCCCCTCCTCCCTGCCACATCAGGCCATGTAACTGAAGGGACAAAGGTGGCCTGTTCTGCCCCCTCCCCCTGTCGCATCTAGCCATGTAATGGGAGGGACAAAGTTGGCCTGTTCTGCCCCTCCCCCCTCTCACATTAAGCCATGTAATGGGAGTGACAAAGGTGTCCTGCCCCTCCCCTCCTGTCACATCAAGCCATGTAAAGGGAGGGACAAAGGTGGCCTGTTCTGCCCCCTCCCCCTGTCAAATCTAGCCATGTAATGGGAGGGACAAAGGTTTCCTGTTCTGCCCCTCCCCCCCTGGCACATCAGGCCATGTAATGGGAGGGAAAAAGGTGTCCTGTCCTGCCCCCTCCCCCTGTCACATCTAGCCAGGTAATGGGAGGGACAAAGGTGTGGTGTTCTGCCCCTCCCCCCTGTCGCATCAGGGTATGTAACTGAAGGGGCAAATGGGTCCTGTTCTGCCCCCTTCCCCTGTCACACCTAGCCATGGAATGGGAGGGACAAAGGTGCCCTGCCCCTCCCCCCCTGTCCCATCAGGCCATGTAATGGGAGGGAAAAAGGTGTCCTGTCCTGCCCCTCCCCCCTGTCACATCATGGCATGTAACTGAAGGGGCAATTGTGTCCTGTTCTGCCCCCTCCACCTGTCACATCTAGCCATGTACTGGGAGGGACAAAGGTGTCCTGTTCTGCCCCTCCCCCCTGGCACATCTAGCCATGTAACGGGAGGGACAAAGGTGCCCTGTTCTGCCCCTCCCCCCCTGTCACATCAGGCCATGTAACAGGAGGGACAAAGGTGTCCTGCCCCTCCCCCCTGCCACATCAGGCCATGTAACTGAAGGGACAAAGGTGTCCTGTTCTGCCCCTCCCCCCCTGTCACATCTAGCCATGTAACGGGAGGGACAGAGGTGTCTTGCCCCTCCCACCCTGCCACATCAACAATTCCCCAAGTGAGCAAGAAACAGCAAACTACTGGCCCATAATACCATACCTAATTCTTGTTAATATCATCAATTTCCTTAGACAGGAAATGTGTTTTATTCAATTTATACCAGAGCAGACCTCTGAAATCTGCTGTTCAATATACATGGGGGCTGTGGAATCTGTAAGCAAGAGATTGTTAATGAAGGTATAAATAGCAGTGTAGCAGGTGAAGTAGTAATTAAAGGCCACTGGTTCTTTGATTAGCAAAGCAGTCGTTGATTCCACGCAGTAAACATTGACTGAAGAAAACAAAACCAGCAGAGATAAATTGGTGTAACGACAGACAGACAGACGGCGGTCACACATACTCACACATGAAACCCAAATTGATTGCTAATGTGACGCTTCCATGGCGCTGACAGGACTGGCAGAACCTTACCAGTATTATAGGCCTAGCCACCACTTAATTCCTTTTATACTCCATTTTTTTTCCAATAATAAGCACACTGACTTCAGTTAAAATACAATTGGCAGAATTAATCAGAAAACATATCTCATCATTTCAACAGCCTCTAAATATCCAGTAGAAGACACTTGTTCTGTTGGGGAAGACCAACGATTCTCCTATATCTTTGATAACTGCAGCTTATTCCTGAAAACGTTCTATCATTCTTGAGGCCAATTTTCTGTGGTTATAAATCTCAGGCAGACTTTCTCTCTATGACTCCAACCTATTTTGTCACCAATCATCACAGATCAGACCACACTTGTAGTGCCAGAACCACATCAATGCAATGATGCACAGCCAAGTAACACACACCAGAAGCCTGTAGCTGTAAGAACACAGGATGAAGACATATGACAACAAGTAGCTAGAGGATGTTATACACATCAATCTGCTAATGCATTGCACTTTAAATTCACAGGGCCAGACTTTTAGGGTTTTCTCCTGGAAAAATTTCCTATTTTTCAATATAGTGCTAAATAATTCTCTAAAATATTTGTTCATGGTAATTTTTACACTTGTTCAGGCAGTGATTATGAAGTGAAAAATTCTTCCATGAAATTTTAGGCAGAGCATTTTGTTGGTTATACATACATTGTTATCACAGTAAGTCATACATTAACACTATTGCAACATGCATCTTATCTTACAAAATAGTACTACCAAACAAAACTATTTTTTTTATTAATTCTGAATAGATATTTGGATGTGACAAATATTTACAGATACATTATAAAGGTAACAAGAACGAAGCATCTTACAAATAGGCTAAATGAAATGGTTCAAGGGAGATAACTCGAACGTAGGCTAAGTGAAATGGTTCAAGGGAGATAACTCGAACGTAGGCTAAGTGAAATGGTTCAAGGGAGATAACTCGAACGTAGGCTAAGTGAAATGGTTCAAGGGAGATAACTCGAACGTAGGCTAAGTGAAATGGTTCAAGGGAGATAACTCGAACGTAGGCTAAGTGAAATGGTTCAAGGGAGATAACTCGAACGTAGGCTAAGTGAAATGGTTCAAGGGAGATAACTCGAACGTAGGCTAAGTGAAATGGTTCAAGGGAGATAACTCGAACGTAGGCTAAGTGAAATGGTTCAAGGGAGATAACTCGAACGTAGGCTAAGTGAAATGGTTCAAGGGAGATAACTTGAACGTAGGCTAAGTGAAATGGTTCAAGAGGGAGATAACTCGAACGTAGGCTAAGTGAAATGGTTCAAGGGAGATAACTCGAATGCAGGCTAAGTGAAATGG
The DNA here is from genome assembly GCF_002113885.1 of Mizuhopecten yessoensis. Lineage (NCBI taxonomy): Eukaryota > Metazoa > Mollusca > Bivalvia > Pectinida > Pectinidae > Mizuhopecten > Mizuhopecten yessoensis. Next base: position 1,153,379 of record NW_018408532.1, read on the forward strand.
TTCAAGGGAGATAACTCGATCGTAGGCTAAGTGAAATGGTTCATGAGAGATAACTCTTTCAAAGGTCCAAGGGAGATAACTATAACACAGAAAGTGATATAGCCTTTTTTGGGGACTCCAAGAAAATGATAAGTCTAAAAAACAATTAGATCTAGAATGTATTTAATGTATCAGTAAATATATATACATTAACCCCTACAAGTCCCTATATCTCAGATTAATAACCATAAATGTGAAAATTAGCATATAAGCCCCTAGTTACCCAGACACAAAATTACCTTTATACCAATATATATGTCAGACACATATGACACACTGTATGACCCCCACCACCCTAACATCCCCTATGATTGCTAGAGAGTGAAGGTTACTGATAACCAGTGACATGGTAGACGATGGAAAGGTCACGTGACCTTTACTGGATATGTATTCTACCAGCAAGTTCATAAATATGCCCTGCCATTAAGTCTAGACTTGATCCTAATGTGATTCCATATTTGACACATATCATCAGGAACAGAATATTAACACCTGAATGACAGGAATACCAAACCTGTCAATGTTTTGGTACATTATTAGTTAGGGAATCATATCTAAGTTTGATTTGATACTGATTTTCATGCAAAATAACAGTAATATTCCTGTTCAGCACTTAACACCTTCTTGACAGTGTTCTTGAAGATGTACTGGGGAAAATACATCAAACACACCCAAACAAAGGACAGTATTGGCTAGCATTTTTTACCTGAAGTTGTTGGTATAAAATTGGACTGATAACATTAAACCATTACCCAGAACTTTAGATAATAAGATCTTGTTGCCTAACCCTGATGTTTACCTAGAACTGAAGATATAAAATTCTGTTGTCATCCCCCAACCTTTATATTTAAAATTGTATATAACTTAACCTTAATCTAGATCTTTAGGTTATATATATATAAGCCATTGTTGCCGCAGTAACAACACATTTACTTTTAGTGCATACTTGATATATCACCATTTCCTGTTATTTCAAAAGGAACTATTTAATACCCCATGCACCTAGTATTTGTTGGATATAAAACGTTTTATAATTGGTTCAGCCAGTACAACCAAATAAATAACAATGATGCTTTTTTCCTAATTTCCGTTCCTTTCCTCGGAATGAATAGCTGCCTACAATGTATGTACATGTCAAAGACACATATCGGGTCACGCTCTCAAAGCCTGCTATAATGGCTGTACCACCAGTTGGTATAATATCGCCGAGTGTAAAAAAGTAACCAGCTCTAGGCGAACTGGACGTATGTGTCCGGTCCTGTATCTATAATCAGTGGAGAAGCTCACATTTCTAACACATTTTTTACCACAAACTTCCATCACAAATGGCCACAAGGGGTTATAAAATCACAGCCATTATTGTATAGATTGCATCATAAATAACGGAGAATGGCAGTCAGATATCTAAAATACACACCATGGAAAAGAATTTACAATAATTGTAAAGACTTATTCTAGACCGATATATGACCCTACATACCGTTTATCTTGTTAAAAAGTACGTCACAGGAAAACATACAGGAGTTGACCTTGAGACAACCTTGAAAATATCTCATTTTATAGGTAATATTAGCAAGGAAATCAAACCAATTGTATGAAAGAAAACTAGTTCATATGTGACAATAATACCAAATGTTAAACTTAGGATGAGTATCATTTAAAAGTGATACACAACACTATATATTTCAGTATATTCAATCTGAAATAGCTACCTTTGGGAACTTGAATCCTCTAGAACTGAAGGAATCAGAAAAAGTCTGCAATATTTGAAACTCTGACAAAAATTAATCATCATCATTAAAGTCATTTAAGTTATAAAATGACAACTAGGAAGCCGTAAACAATAAAATCCTTCCATTTATCGTAATGAGAAACAAATTGGTCCCATACAGAAATAAAACTATCTGTTGAGCATGTGTTACCGTCAAACAGCTTCCTTGTCAAGTCAGTTTGATTCATCGGTTTGAAACAAAACATTTGCTTCTGTTTATCTTCTATATAAAGTAAAACACTGGACAATGGAGCAATCTGGCTTATTGAAATGTAGATATAGATTAAAATACAATATAAGAACAGCTTGTTGCTTATAATGAAGTCATTCTTGTGTTGCCTGGCAAGGGACTGTCTCAGATGAACATTAAAATCAATAAGATGTTTTGGCGAGACCTGAAACTAAATTTTAAGGTTCCAAGGTGTTTGTGATGACTGGGGGGGGGGGGGGGGGGGGGGGTCTGAAAGGGATGTCTGAGTATAGATCTGTTTGTCTTTGTTTGTCTTTCCATATATAATGATGGGATTGGACCTTGGTTTCTGGAACAATAGAGATCGTCTGTTTCATTTGTTTCCGTCCAATAATAACACATATAGGAGCGTCTCCTTACACAGAAAACAATGGGTACGTACAACATCTATAATGAACAGCTTGGTATGACAAGGAATCATTCATGTTGTCAAACACACAATGGTTCTAGCACTGTGATATCTACCAGCCTTAAAACAGGCAGAAAAATGGTGACAAACTCCACCTCTATCGATCTACAAGGTCAAGGCTTAGCAAGTAACCAGAACAAGAGGCCAAGAGGGTCTGTAAGACTTATCTTAAATAATTTCATGTTTTATTGCAAATACGGCTCAAGGGGTCGGGGTTGGGGACCAAAATCTAGGGCTATGGTAGCATGAAAATGTTTGTCTCTCTAAGACCGGCAATTACAACTAGGCGTGACATCTCAACATTTCCATGTTATGACCAAGAGACTTGATCCCAAGGGGTTGGGGATCAATTCTGAAAGCATCATTGTGTTTTTTTCTGTTCATGCTCAGCAATTGTATATCTGGTTATGAGGTTGAGATCTCAACCGTTTCAATGTTATGATCACCCTCTGAGGCCAATTCTGGTGGTGGCATAGCTGTATTTCTCTTTTACTGCCCAGAAAATATAGTTATAGGGTTGGATTCCATATGACACATTGACTAAGCTCTCAAGAGACCGACCAAACTCCAAACTCCACGTTGATAGCATGGTTTTGTTCATTTCGTCATACCACAGTAAGAGACCGGGGGGGGGGGGGGCCTCATTGTTAGAACAGGTTTGGAGTATCACCACCTGTGTTACCAATGAGATCTGTAACTTTTATCCCTATTCAGTTTTGATAATGCCGTCTTTATTTCTGATGCTGAGATATATATCCCATTCTACTTCATCAAATAAAACAACATCATCACAAACAAAAATCATAAATCGTTATTATCACTAAAGCCTGCAGATTTGGTCTGTCATTTGCTGCTGTGAATATTGACCTGTTAAACTAAACTTCGAAATTTAAAGTAAAATCTGCTTCTTAATAAGTACATCTAAACTATGGGATATATTTTTTTTAAACTTTGGGCTCCTAAATATATATATAATCATATTCAATATATACAAAAAAACCTCTGCCAAAATCAAAACAAAGTTCGTAACTCAGTTTTTTTGTACTTTAATTCATTAACTTAGTTGAATAAAGATTTAAGGTTTTTGCCATGACAAACGCTGCAAATAAAACCTCCCTTATTCTAACCTCAATTCCCTTAAAATGATTGTAAAACTCACAGATTGGCCTCCAGGGAATCTGGCATGTATGTATATCAAACTTTCAGTAGGTTTATCAAAGGTTGACATTACCGAACTGTCTGTGATGTGTAAAATCTAAATTCTAAGACTGTTGAGGAGGTTAGTCTCTGTGGCTGTAATATACACAGGCAAAATTTCTTGATGTCAATTTGACCCGGAAGAATCCTGACCAGAATTTGACCTGAAGTTGATATTAAGAAATGTTGCCTGTGTGTAACTTTAAAAAATAAGTCTATGACAACTGAAAGTACAGAGACCATTTCATAAAACCGATGAAAGCTTAATTTGTTCATATTACAAATCTACCTGTAAGCCGATAATACTGTATAAAGTTCTGAATTATACAGGTCCTGTAAATGTATTTCAGAAAGTATTGTCAGCTTGTTCTGTGTTTTATTAACATGGATATAGTGGACTAAATCACCTTACCTGTAACTATAAAAATCAGGAGCTCACGCCAGGCAATCACAGGTGAAAACTTTGATCGTGTGGTGTCAAGTCTTTGAACCATGTTGATGACATTACTTGTAAATTGATGCTATCACAGAAATCTGAAATCAATGTCCTTATTTAACACAAAGTACTCATAAATCAAAGACAGATAGCCATTACCATCATTGCTATTGGTACATTTAAACTCTACGGTCCCATTTTGTATTTGTTTACAAGATCCTTTTCCTCCATCTTAATTGAAATGGGCATAAGTCCAGAAGGTGCTGATGGGTGATTAAAGGACTGATGTATCACAGGCCTTGGTTCAGACGGGGAAATACTGGACACGACCAACGATGACACGACCAACGATGAACCTTTGCTTACGTCTATCATAATGAATATTTATTTATAACGTAATTTGGTATAGTAAATAATGCCAAGCGACCTACACTGTCTGCCTACCGGCCGTTTGACTATGTAGAACTACAATATCTGTAGATTGAGTATGTATATTTTTGCTGGCTACGGTCCTCCATCGTTTCCATTATTCATCGCATTCCTAATCTATATATTATCCAGACAACACAAACAGGTTTTTTACTATTACTCTAGCATTCTCCGGAAACTCTTTTCAAACTTTTATGTTCTTTCTGACAAGGAACAAAAGCTCCTGAACATCTGTATAGAATGCACCATTGACCTTACTATCTATGCATTCCAATAGTTTTTTTGTCAAGAGGGAAATTGGTCTGGATATTTATAATTTTCTACTTTTGTTGATGTTTACTTGGGAAAAGAAAGGTATAAACAGCATTGGCCATTTTTGTTTTGGTGGTAGGGGAGGTCCTTGATTCCTAACTGTGTGACAGGAGAAATTCGCTGTACTTAAACTCTTGCTTTCCGTAATGAAGGCAAATTATCATGAAAGTAAATATTAGTTCACAGCCTACTATATCCAGTTATTAAATGTATTTTCTAAAGGGAAGCATGAACACAGGTGGGATATGGATTTTACAGATGAAGGAAGAAAACTTTGACTTGCATTGTTGAAGGTTTCTCAGTACATTTTGTGACATTTGCGGTGACAGGGAAGGTGAGGATATCTGTCTGGAACACCAGTATGATGGTATCAGACTTATTGTGAATTTAGTATGTATATATATATAGACTACTGATTGTCTGTGCTAGGGTACACAGGAAATGAGTTACTAAGCCAAGGGGAGGTAATGCTGGAACTTAACAATCATCGTCATTTTGTAGGTCAGGAAAAGCAATGGTGCAGATATGTCCCCAGGAAATCTCTTATACCTCACGTATAAGGCAGCAAGATTTGTTTGTACGCTAATTCCAACGGAGTCTCCTGACAATATAATTCAAACTGCATTCTGCTAGCTCAGCAAAGCTGGTTTAGATAACAGATTATCGTGGTCTATTTGAAATATTTCACTTCTAAAATTAAAGTACTTTTCCTTCCAAAATGCATGCCATATTCAGCTAAAGCTAGCAGGTTCAATAAGCACTGCATAGAGTAACAGTCTCTGTGCTCGGTAAACAGAAGTATTGCCATACGACAGGTTGATAGGAAAACGTGATTGTTTCAATCCAGTTTAGATTTTCCAGTACCATTCAGCCATGGAAACCGTATGGCAACTTAGAAACAATGGCCCTATCAGCAGAGATCCCATTCACAACAAACCAAATTAAAACTGAAAACAGAACTGGGAAGTGTCACATGAAATCTGGCCCCATCTATCAGGGCGGATCAAATCTCATCTCCCATTGCAACACCCGGAGGAGTGACTTTTATAAAAATGCATTAACCTTACGCTGTTTAATTTGATTTGTAAACGGTGTCTTTTCCTTCGTCCTATACCTAATGGCATCATACATGTCATAACCTCCCTAAACCCACTTCCCAGGTCGAGTTCTGGCTGTCAGCGCTTTTAATCTGATGATAACCACCGAGTAATAAGATGGTTACTCTAATACATGTAACAGGAAACCCACTTATAATACATCACAACTATTCAAATATCTTTCTCCAAGCCAAGTACCAATAGTATAACAGGTGATTTCTGAATCTAATGTCAACATGATGCTGAACCTGAACAAGTCCGGCAAATGAAATGGCAACATATATTGACCTGCAAAAGTCAGGGAATTGATTGCCACAGAAGTTGTCCCTGAGAAATTTAGACAACCCATGGCCAGTCGGCAACAGATGATGAACATTCAAGCAACTGATGGCTACATCGTTGAATCTGAAAATGTTGGCAACAGATAGCAACAAATGTTCACTATGAGAAATTCATGCAAGCAAATGATTATAACATATGTTGAACCTGAAAAATAGGGCAACTCATGACATCAGCATATATGTTGTCCATGAGAAAACAATTAAATTGTTGGACCTGAGAAAGTCATGCAACTTATTTCAACTTATGGTGAAAATGAAAATATCTGGCAAATAATGACAACATAAGCTGACCCTAAAACAGGTGGACAATTGTTGGGGCTCGAGGTCAGGCATATTATTTCCTTCACACAACTCAGCAAATCTTACACGATTGTCATTGTTGACAGTCGTAAGATTGGTAAATGATGCAAAGTTGAGACAACAAATTGATGACGTCACAATTGACGCCTTACTTTCCCCAACTGATGCATAAACAGCAAAAAGTGTACAATCTGTGAACAAGTACATTAATTCATTTTTTATGAAATATCACTAGGAAAGAATTTGAGCTATAGATGCAAAGCCTCAACAGTATGTTTTTCTAAATAAATTTGATACATGGACTTCACCATCCCTGATGAAATCTCCATGTTTTTCTATGATAGTTGTCCCATTTCTGAAGGCATTGTCTCAGGAAGATAGCTGTAATGAACACAGAGGTCAGAGCTAAACTTCCCAAAGTGTAAGGGCTGGACAACTTCTCATTGTCCTCTAGGCACCTTACAGATTCCTCATTGCCCTCCAAGGAAATGTGCCACATTGATGCCAAGTCCTTCAATTTGATTCCCTTTTTATCCCAAATGTCTATATATATATAAAGAGTGCTTTCTATTCCGTAAAGAAGTATAACCCTCAGATAGTGTGTTTTTCTTGTATCTGGAGAAAACAACATCTATTTGCAGAACAAAGTCAATGTTATTTTCCTGTTACCATAAACTTTATCAAGAAAGTACAGCTATTCTCTGATCATTTACTTAAAATTCATTAGAGACCAATTGAAACAGCCTTTGTCCCATAAAAAGGAGCCTTGACTGGTACAAACACCGAAACATTTATCCCTCTGTCTGGCCAGAGATTCCCAAACACAGACAAAGCATACAATCTGTACTATACTGTGATTTTACATTGGCGCCCCAATACTCCTACTCGGTTTCGCCTCATGGCCTGTGTAGTGTAGGGACTCCATCCATAAAAGCAATGCCTAGGACCTCTAGAGTGTCACTGACAATAGTATAAGGTCTAAAACTGTCACCCTGGGGAACAAAACAGCTTACAATCTGCCGCTAGGTCCACTTAAATTTGTCTTTAACAACTTTCTCCATTCATTGATGGGTTTCAATTTCACATATTCCCCAACCCGAGGGACACATAAAACCGAAATTAAAAGTATCTTTGCCAAGAAGATAATATCGGACCATGTTGAAAAAAAAAAAATCCTAGATTTATTTGTTAACTGTTACATTGAGATTCTGCTACCTTCACCAATCAGAGGACAGAAATTTAATTAAATTATTTTGTTAGAACAGTTGAACAGATTTAACGCCTTCCTGATGTCAAGACTTCTGCATACAGGCTGGTTCCGTTAGTGCCCTAACATTTACGTCTTAACACCATCAACGGCAGATAGCCGTATTGCCAAGGCAATAAGGAAGTCTGGTTTAACAGCTTTATCTTTTAAATTTATTTTTGGAAAACATTAGTTTATCTAAAAGACCTATTTTGGTCAAGTTCTTAAAAGTGTAATGACCATTATAATCTTTTCAATGCTTTTCGTGTATCTATCCAATGATTCTTAGATGGAGAAACTGGCAGATCAATACAAAAATACACACAACAAATACACGGTTATCTGATTATACCTAGAAATGTTTTGTTCTGCTGGGGAAAAATAATAATTCAAAAGACTGACAAAAGTGTTTCAATTCAGATTGTTAATTCAGGGATTTTACAGGATGTTTGTCCAATTGTGGATGTTCAAGTATATATATGTTGGTCTATCCGTGGATGTTTCATATGTTGGTCTGTTGGTGAATGTTTCAGGGTTTTGGTCTGTTGGTGAATCGTTTCAGGGTTTTGGTCATTTTGGTGAATGATTCAGGGTTTTGGTCTATTGGTGAATGTTTCAGGGTTTTGGTCTGTTGGTGAATGTTTCAGGGTATTGGTCTGTTGGTGAATGTTTCAGGGTTTTGGTCTGTTGGTGAATGTTTCAGGTTGTTGGTCTGTTGGTAAATGTTTCAGGGTTTTGACATCTATTGATTGATGACGTGGAGTATTAATCAGTCCAGAGAATGGTGGACAGAATAAAGAGACTACATGTTCAGACAAGGTTAGTTAGCAGATCTAGACCTGCACCATAGCCAGCCGCGCGAGTTTTGACCTTTTTTGTGTCGGATATCTGCCTGACATTCACCATTGCAGTATGAGGTAACTGGACAGGGCTAGATGTGGATTTGCTGAGAGCAGGAAAGTCGAGGCTACAATTGTATGTAATTGTGTAGAGTGATTGAAAGGTATTGGTTATTTAGGCTAAGCCCCATGAGACTCTCCTGGGACACTTTCACCTAATGTAAAGGACAGTCATTTCCTCTTCTGCTGTTCTAGTGGGAAATAACAGTCCTTCAGCCAACACCACTTTTTGCTATATTCAGACATAAACTTGTACAATTATATTTGTAGATGTTTTAATCTTGAAACCATTTATTGCTAGAAATCATGTTAGTGATACTTTAACTAGGAAAACCACAAATTAAAGCTATCAAATAGCGTGTAGCGGTGCTGGACTGAGTTTCAACCAATCACAGGCAACAGGTAGCTCAATTGGTTAGAGTGTTCTTCTAAAGTTTGGAGGTCGCAGGTTCGAATCCCGTTTCTGCTGTGCATTTGTAATACCACCCCAAAACAGAAGAGTAAAAACATTGTTACATGTTTTATGCGTATCATATAAGCTTTAATATTTTATCAAAAAGGAATTTATGACAATTTTAGGAGCCCTGGTGATGCACCTCAAATCCTAAAATGCTGAACTATTGTTGGAAATCACCCGTGAACAATCTTAAATGGTTGCCCACAAAGGAGTATATGTTTCTATATTTCAATTACATTACCAATGAAATGGGGGCATATATGTAAACACCAATAGTTCCTGCATACGTAATGTGCAGTAAGCAGGGGTGGTAGTCTCCGAAAATGACAGGAAAACGGGGTAGCAAAGCATCTTATTTAAGTCACTGATTTGTAATTTTGAGGATAATTAAACAATTTTACACATTAATACATTTAATAACCGTATTTCAAGTTTTAGTTGTTGATTTTTACACGGATGATATGAAAATTTACCCAAGTTTTTATGGTCATTACTGAAAATTTAAACACTTTACAAAGCCATTGAAACAGATCTTTGACACTGAAAGAATATTGATGGTAAATCAACATGACAATAACAATATTTTGCAATTGATTTGCTGTTTAAATGGAAGCTCCATTAGTAAATTATGACAGATTACATTACAGCTGTAACATTATTAGAGGTGTGGTCTACCCACACAGTGCTAGGCACTCCCTAACTAGATCTGATTAACCGTGAGGTCAAGGTCCATCAGCACAGCGAGATAACACAATTACGTCATATTTACACCTAAATAATCAGCGAAAAACTAGTGAGAGATGCATTACTCACGAAGACCCTAGTTTTTGTTGTTCAATAATAATTACAGTTGATTTGACATCAATGGGTCTGCAACAGGACAAAAATAGGCTTGAGTTACCTCCCCTGGGGGATAAATTGTTGTTGCAGTGACGTAGGCCATAAAGACACGTAGGACAGTGTTTATGTATGAGGAGAAGCCGTGTAAGAATGTGTCACAGATATTGACATAATAGGCCAGCGCTGCTTTCTATAATCATGTGTTACATCATCTGCGTTTTAATATTTTCTCCAATTACATGAGTTACCATAGAAACCTGCCAGATAATGTACGACATTAGATTTAAATTTCTGCAGTAAATAATCAACTACCAACACAAGGTGACATAATGAACACCAGTTCATCTCAAGTCACTATCATTATATCATCTTTGGTAAATATTTTATATCACATAAATATTAACTTGACAACCTGAATATCTTGATTTCACTATCTGTTTATTTTATTATAGAGATAAACTTTAAATCAAACATTCCTTTCGAGTGTTTGTTGACTTTAAAAGCATTCCATGTCAGAAATGCTAGCTATTCTGTATACAGAAACACATCGATGGAAGACCAGGATGTCCTCTCGCAACCAGTTTTCTAACAAGGTGCCCAGAGGGCCTGTATCGCTCACCTGTTTCTTTTGTTACATGAAACTGACATATAGGTAACTTCAGACCAAATTTGGTAACTAGAACACAAGACATTTTAACATCTCTTAAACGCTTAAGATCTTGTTGTCTGAAATTTGAAATTGTAATTTTAAAGCTTTTAACCCACGTTGACCTTTGACTCCGGCTAGCACTTAAAGTTGACATTTGACCTCCATTCTGTAATTAAGAAAAAGATTTGCACTGCTAGTCTACATAACATACCCAAGTATCATGACTCTAGTCCAAATGGTTCTTAGGATATTGTTGTTTGAGGTTTTTAACATACTTGACCCCTGTGACCTTGAAAGTAAGTAAGAGGAAAATTTATAGCACTCCATCCAAGGTACCTACTGGCTAAATATCATGACCCTAGGTCCTCCAGTTCTTCAGAAGAAGTCGTTTAAAAGAAAAAGTTGACAGACAGACGCCGGACGCCGGAAGCCCGACGCCGCAGTATGGCATAAGCTCACCTGGGCCGAAGGGCTATAAACAGTTCAAAGGTCAGGGATGAACAGCATGATGGAATATTCATATTCTGCTTCTCACCACATACTTGTACATATTAAATACAAAATCTGACGCTTTTCCTTGTCCAAGACCTCATTGAATTGTCAGGAACTAATGGACTTATATTGTATAATATAAATACAATTAAGGTCAAGTTCAAGGACACACAATTATCATGAATAAGATTTAAGTCAATGTCTAGGACACAAAATCATAAGGATATAAAGATTGAGGTCAATGTCAAGGTCATCTTTATCAAGACAAAGATTTAGATCATGCACTATTAAGGACACAATTATAAAGACATACAGATTTTGGTCAATGTCAAGGACACAAACTTACAAGGACATCATGATTGAGGTCAATATCAAGGATACAAACTTACAAGGACATCATGATTCAGGTCAATGTCAAGGACACAAACTTACAAGGACATCATTATTTGGGTCAATGTCAAAGACACAAAATCACAAGACCATCATGATTTAGGTTAATGACAAGGACACAAACTTACAAGGACATCGTGATTTAGGTCAATATCAAGGACACAAACTAACAAGGACATCATGATTTAGGTCAATGTCAAGGACACAAACTTACAAGGACATCATGATTTGGGTTAATGTCAAGGACACAAAATTACAAGGACAACATGACTAAGGTCAATGTTAAGGACATCACATACAAACAACACCCAAAAGATATAAATAATTATGATAATAAAATTGGTTTTAATTCAAGTGATGCATCCATTGACAAAATTAGGTAATTAGCTGGAGGGAAACGTTTGCAATATCTGATTAGAAATTCTCCTGTTTTCAATTTTTTTTTGCTGCTTAGAATATTCGTTATTGAAATATTCCAAAACTTAACTCTTTAAAACTTACAATGAGCAGTAGTTAATGAATGAAAATTAACAGCTGATTTCTTCTGACATGCTATTGAGAATCTCTCATTCCTAGTCCTTAAGCAGACTGGTGGACAGCGCCAATGCAAATTACGTTATATGGTAATGGAATAACTTACAAAGTGAACACTGACAGACGGCTTTCTCTAAAGTACAGCATTTACATCAAATTCCGCTTTGCTCAAGCTTAAGCCCAAGGCTTGGTTACACCCTGTCACAGTGTTAACCTAAGATTAATCACCCAAGCTGTTTGGAACTTTTAGATAGCCTCATTAAAGACACTTTAAATGAGTGTTTACTGGTAAATTGTTTTTAGCTTGAGTCAAATTTACAGTCTCACATGCAGAACTTAACGCCAATTGTGCTTTTATTTCGATTTTTTTCTTTGAAACTTGTTGTCGAAGAGTATATAATGAGTGCAATTTGTCTTGGCTCCCTCCGATGTGTTCTGAAGAAGACATTGGCCTCATGTCAGAAGAGCAGTCTTTCTAAAGTCACTCCCTTACACAGCAGGAAGTAGAGACAAGCAACAAATATTGACATAAAAGATGAAATTTGATTTCGGTGACATTTCATATGACGTGGTGGGATCAATGTACAAAAGTCAAGGCTGCCGGTCTGGTTACTCAAGGGATGGTTACGGCTGCTGATTTCATCACTCATCCTGCATCGGTACAAAACTGTACGACTGTGTCAAGAATGGTCCAAAAATGGAAATGGCTTAATGGAGAAATTATTGGCCATTTAGATGTACAACCTACGATCTAACTGTTCATCTTTAATTTACACAAAAAACACGTTGACAATGATGAGATATTTACGGATGCTTTTTGTTCTACAGTGCATATCAATTCCAATTTCTCTCATAATTCTAAATCTACAAAACTTGCATGTTACGTAAAACATCAGAACTGCTGGCTTTTTAATTACTTGCAGTTTAGATCAGAAGAGCTGAAAGATAATCAATCACACTCCTTTTCAGTCATAATGATATTTTAAGAAAATATGACAATTAAGATCAAAGAATACCAGAGGATATAGTAATTTAACAATTAATGCTTACTGGCATGCCATTGATTGTGTTTGATCGACCCAAACCAGCCATTATATGGAGCGCTGTAAACTATGAAGAAACAAGCAGGCTAATTGCCTCCACGGCACCAAGGTGACAAGTGCTGACACACTTCAGCTTCAACACAGCTTCAGTTCTCTCCATCTGATGGTAATCACTATGAACATGCACAGAAATTTTGCAGTTTAATTCAATTGTGTATTTCGAGCACTGTTCCCTTCACTCACTAAAGCCAGGTATTGCTATGATTTAGTGTCGACTGGAGGCTTATGGCATTGGAAGTGAACATCAAATGGTCTAGATCAATCAGTCCAAGTATATTTATTTACACAAAAAGATTTTGGGTTATCAGTATTTATGAATGAAATGCCTCAATGATATTGCAGAATATGTCATTTACAATTTAAAACTTTTATTTTCACAGGAACAATCAAGCAAGCCAGGACAAATTTGGTAACCATAGGAATGGCATACCCCATGGTACTGTGAAGAAGTGATGGCACTGGAAATAGCCGCATGACAATAAACAACTGGTCGCATGACAATAAACAACTGGTCGCTTACAACGATACATCGACGACAGAGGTGGCATAGCATGTGATCCTAACACCTTGTCTGTGATTAGACACTAAGATACAGGCAGCAGTCTTGGGTTGACAAACCCTTGCTAGTGTAACAGTCGGTTCAGCGAGATGCTAGTGGAACACGGGGCTACTGGTACAGTGTAATGTTGATGGTAAAGTAACACAATGTGTACCCACTAACCAATATGGTTGCTCTGTGGTATCTGTTCCCTCAGCAATGGCTGCCCGGTGTTCCCAAATACTTTACCAATGGTGGACCAACGATTTTTTCTCTCTAACCAATAAAGCTGCCCTGGGGTGTTACATACAGACGATATCAATTGAGCCGGCAAATCTCCTATTTGTTACTCACAAACTGTGAATCGTACAAGTTAACAGCCCAGCCACTTGCGTTATCTTCAAAACTGATAGTGGTAGGCAAGTTAACAGCCCTGCCACTTGTGTTATCTACAAAACTGATAGTGGTAGGCAAGTTAACAGCCCGCCTTGTATGTGTTATCTACAAAACGGACCTGAGAAATGTAAAACTTACGATGATGTACTATCTAATATGATGAAACAAGTGACTTTTGAAAGTCCTCATTGAAGATGAATATGACAAGGTGTGTGTGTAGTACATGTATGAAGATATAGGTCACACCACCAAAATAACAACTAATCGATTAGTGAACATTTACGTTTTATCTGTGATATATGTATGTCACCGGTGATTTCTATGAAACTGTTGATAAATCAGTCGTGATAAATTGGATGTCAACCTTGATCGGAATGGATGTAACTTATTTTGTGATATCGTAACTTATTTGAGTGACACTCATTTTCTGTGCTAAAGGAATTTATGGACTTTTCTGTGGGGTTGCCGATAGGAACCTAGTATCTGTGATTGAATGTTAATCGTGATGGAATTTTTAAAGAATACAACGAAATCGCCACGAGACTCGTTGATCTTACCGCTAGATCAGGTATCGAGTGTGTATGAACATTACAACCAGTACAGTACGCTGGCCAACTCCACGGGTGGAGACGACATGTTTGGGATGGAACACCTTCGTGCCAACCTTTGCATGTCAAACTCCACTCGATGGAAACTGGCCGACCCTGTATGTTCACTAAACTTCACTTCCTTCTGGGTGTTGGTATTTGTGGCAATACTGTTAGGAGTTATCACCCTTTGGACCATATTCGGAAATTTCCTAGTGTGTTTTGCATTGTACAAGTTTCCAAATCTACGATCTATGTCCAACTGTTTGATTGGAAACTTGGCAATGAGTGATTCACTGCTGGCCTTAACGGTATTACCAATCTCGACAGGAAATGACCTGCTGGGGTACTGGATATTTGGGGATGTGATGTGCCGCGTATGGCTGTGTATAGACGTACTTTACTGCACTGCCTCTATATGGGGGCTAGTTACTATTGCTGTGGATCGCTATACTGCTACTGTATATCCTGTGTGGTATTTTGAACGCCGATCCCCAATGCGAGCTCTAGCTTATATTATATTCGTTTGGCTATTCTCCATTGTTGTGTCCCTTGCCCCTTTTATTGGATGGAGAGAAATGATCCCCGAGTTATACCAGTATAACAACCTGCTGAGTCGCTATGAATGTGTGTTATTCCAGACGGAAGGCTACGTGGTCTACTCTGCCATGTGTTCATTTGTGATTCCAATTGTTCTAATGTCCTTCTTGTACGTCAGAATATTCATTGTGCTGAAAAAACGTATGAAACATCTGAAACCAAAACGAAACCTTTCGCTTCATATGGAAAGTGATATGGAGAGTGGAGTTATGCCAGAAAGTAATAGTCGCATGGAGTTACATTCCGGAGATTTTACACAAATGAAAGATCAGGCCACACAAATAAGTCCACTGCTTGCAAAGTCATCAGGAAACTTTCTACTGGAACCAAAACCATCCTTTTATTTAAATCAAAAGACGTCATCGTCACAAGAAATGAGTATATCTACCGATAGCGCAAAACCTCAAAACGATGACAATAAAACAAAAATTTACCAGAAACCAAACACCGACTACGGAATCAATGACAAAGGCAAGCATAACAACAAAACTGACAGTAAATCAGAATTTAAACATCTACCACAAACAAATTGGGCCAAGGACACCATCTGTCCACCCAAAATCAGCATCATACGGACCCCGAGCTGCCAGGAGTCATTTGTGGATGACGAAAATGATGAATCTACCAGTAACTCTGATAACCTTATACACTGTTTACCCAAAATGGAAAAGAAAAATGGACACTGTCATCGAGACAAAGAAAATAAAACAGATGAAAACAATTCTAATAACTCTCATCGCTCCAGTTCTAAGAAGCGTGCCAAAAGAAGCTCAAACGCACGAATAAAAAAACATAAGAACTCTTTTACAAGGAGAAATGGAAAACTTAACAGTATAAAGACTAAATACGAGTTACGAGAACAAAGGGCAACGAAGCGTATGGCCATTGTGATGGCCTGTTTTACTGTGTGCTGGATACCGTTTTTGTTCATGTATACTATTAGAAGTTTCTGTGCCTCGTGTGATTTAAATGTGCACATACAGGCAGCCATCATCTGGCTGGGATATGCCAACTCCGCGCTTAATCCCATACTTTATACACTATTTAACGATGATTTCAGAAAGGCTTTTAAAACAATCCTTCATTTGGGAAAACAAAAAAAGAAATCGAAGAAACTCTCAAAGGTACAGGAGCAAACTTGAATGTGTCTATAGGTGTTGCTTTGTCTAACTCTTCCAATTTCTTCCTGTTACTCTAGCCCATAATAGTCTTAGGTAGGTTACATCAGCCAGTATTCTTCCTGTTACTCTAGCCCATAATAGTCTTAGGTAGGTTACATCGGTCAGTATTCTGCCCGTTACTCTAGCCCACAATAGCACTGGGTAGGTTACACCAGTCAGTATTCTGCCTGTTACTCTAGCTCACAATAGTACTGGGTAGGTTACACCAGTCAGTATTCTGCCTGTTCCTCTAGCCCACAATAGTCTTAGGTAGGTTACATCGGTCAGTATTCTGCCTGTTACTCTAGCCAACAATAGTACTAAGGTTACATCGGTCAGTATTCTGCCTGTTCCTCTAGCCCACAATAGTATTGGGTAGGTTACACCGGTCAGTATTCTGCCGGTTACTCTAGCCCACAATAGTCTTAGGTATGTTACATCGGTCAGTATTCTGCCTGTTACTCTAGCCAACAATAGTACTAAGGTTACATCGGTCAGTATTCTGCCTGTTACTCTTGCCCACAATAGTACTGGGTAGGTTACATCGGCCGGTATTCTGCCTGTTACTCTAGCCCACAATAGTTCTGGGTAGGTTACACCGGTCAGTATTCTGCCGGTTACTCTAGCCCACAATAGTCTTAGGTATGTTACATCGGTCAGTATTCTGCCTGTTACTCTTGCCCACAATAGTACTGGGTAGGTTACATCGGTCAGTATTCCGCCTGTTCCTCTAGCCCACAATAGTACTGGGTAGGGTACATCGGCCAGTATTCTGCCTGTTACTCTAGCCCGCAATAGTACTGGGTAGGTTACATCGGTCAGTATTCTGCC
The DNA here is from genome assembly GCF_002113885.1 of Mizuhopecten yessoensis. Lineage (NCBI taxonomy): Eukaryota > Metazoa > Mollusca > Bivalvia > Pectinida > Pectinidae > Mizuhopecten > Mizuhopecten yessoensis. Next base: position 1,170,682 of record NW_018408532.1, read on the forward strand.
TGTTCCTCTAGCCCACAATAGTACTGGGAAGGTTACATCGGTCAGTATTCTGCCTGTTACTCTAGCCCACAATAGTCTAGCCCACAATAGTACTGGGTAGGTTACATCGGTCAGTATTCTTCCTGTTCCTCTAGCCCACAATAGTACTGGGTAGGTTACATCGGCCGGTATTCTGCCTGTTACTCTAGCCCACAATAGTCTTAGGTAGGTTACATCGGTCTGTATTCTGCCTGTTCCTCTAGCCCACAATAGTACTGGGAAGGTTTCATCGGTCAGTATTCTGCCTGTTTCTCTAGCCCACAATAGTCTTGGGTAGGTTACATCAGTCAGTATTCTGTCTGTTTCTCTAGCCCACAATAGTCTTGGGGAGGTTACATCAGTCAGTATTCTGTCTGTTTCTCTAGCCCACAATAGTCTTGGGTAGGTTACATCAGTCAGTATTCTGTCTGTTTCTCTAGCCCACAATAGTCTTGGGGAGGTTACATCAGTCAGTATTCTGTCTGTTTCTCTAGCCCACAATAGTCTTGGGGAGGTTACATCAGTCAGTATTCTGTCTGTTTCTCTAGCCCACAATAGTCTTGGGGAGGTTACATCAGTCAGTATTCTGTCTGTTTCTCTAGCCCACAATAGTCTTGGGGAGGTTACATCAGTCAGTATTCTGTCTGTTTATCTAGCCAACAATAGTCTTGGGTAGGTTACATCAGTCAGTATTCTGCCTGTTTCTCTAGCCCACAATAGTCTTGGGTAGGTTACATCAGTCAGTATTCTGCCTGTTTCTCTAGCCCACAATAGTCTTGGGTAGGTTACATCAGTCAGTATTCTGTCTGTTTATCTAGCCAACAATAGTCTTGGGTAGGTTACATCGGCCAGTATTCTGCCTGTTACTCTAGCCCCCAATAGTCTTAGGTAGGTTACACCGGTCAGTATTGTGCCCGTTACTCTAGCCCACAATAGTCTTAGGTAGGTTACATCGGTCTGTATTCTGCCTGTTCCTCTAGCCCACAATAGTCTTGGGTAGGTTACATCAGTCAGTATTCTGTCTGTTTCTCTAGCCCACAATAGTCTTGGGGAGGTTACATCAGTCAGTATTCTGTCTGTTTCTCTAGCCCACAATAGTCTTGGGGAGGTTACATCAGTCAGTATTCTGTCTGTTTATCTAGCCAACAATAGTCTTGGGTAGGTTACATCAGTCAGTATTCTGTCTGGTTCTCTAGCCAACAATAGTCTTGGGTAGGTTCCATCGGCCAGTATTCTGCCTGTTTCTCTAGCCCACAATAGTCTTGGGGAGGTTACATCAGTCAGTATTCTGTCTGTTTATCTAGCCAACAATAGTCTTGGGTAGGTTACATCAGTCAGTATTCTGCCTGTTTCTCTAGCCCACAATAGTCTTGGGTAGGTTACATCAGTCAGTATTCTGTCTGTTTCTCTAGCCAACAATAGTCTTGGGTAGGTTACATCAGTCAGTATTCTGTCTGTTTCTCTAGCCAACAATAGTCTTGGGTAGGTTACATCGGCCAGTATTCTGCCTGTTTCTCTAGCCAACAATAGTCTTGGGTAGGTTATATCAGCCAGTATTCTGCCTGTTACTCTAGGCAACAATAGTGCTAAGGTTACATCGGTCAGTATTCTGCCTGTTACTCTAGCCCACAATAGTCTTGGGTAGGTTACATCAGTCAGTATTCTGCCTGTTTCTCTAGCCCACAATAGTCTTGGGTAGGTTACATCAGTCAGTATTCTGTCTGTTTCTCTAGCCAACAATAGTCTTGGGTAGGTTATATCAGACAGTATTCTGCCTGTTACTCTAGCTCACAATAGTACTGGGGAGTTTACACTGGTCAGAATTCTGCCTGTTACTCTAGCCCACAATAGTCCTAGGTAGGTTACACTGGTCAGTATCTGTTACACAGGAAGTGAAGCTCTATAGGTGTAGGTTAATACGTCAGTGCCATCTCATTAGCTGTAATTTTTAGTATCATACGGAAGGGACTGTAAAAACTATCTTTCATGGCCATACAATTGTTCTGTACTGCATGGTTAACCTTTCTCCGGAGAAACCCTACAGTTTACTGTACTCCGGAGTAAACGTAGTTTACTGAACTCTAGTGTGAGTATAGAGAGTATGCGTAGGCAATCTTACGATTCAGGCTCTTCTTGGCATAAAATAGATATATCTACCTTGAATGCTTCTAGACAAAATGTATGTTTAAGATTGGGACAGTAAAAGATCATTTTATTTTTGTTTCAAAGTCAATTGAATGTTTAATCATGGTCTGAAATGACTGTACTATTAAAACTGTAGAGATTATAACTCTTCACAACAGATATACTATTAGGAATATGTGTATACTGTACCATATCACTTTTCTGTACTTGCTCAAAAATTAGAAGTATGCACTAAATCAAATTTGCTCTTTAATTATGTGGAAACCATATGTCAGTATTCTATTTGTACAAAGATTAATGCTTGCTTTTTTTCTCTCATCCAAAAATTGCCATCATGTTTTGTAATTGAATTGCTGGTTTTCTTTTTAAACTCTGCTAATGTGATAACAGTATGCAGACATGCTTTTTGATGTATTATCACTTATGCATTATAGCAATTTAGACTAATATAAACAAAAACAAAACACTCAAGTTAAATTTTGAATCTATTTCTCAAGAACTTTAATGTATAAAAGGCATTTGACATTCTACAAGCATTGTAATTTAAGTGAATGGAATAAAAATACATCAATAAAAAAAGAAGTATTGATTAACAAAATAAAAATTGATTTATTGAAGTTTCACAGAAAATGTCAAATCTATTTTTGTGGTTAGTATCAATATTAAGAAATCTTCTGGATCTCATTGAGAAAATTTATACAAGTTGTTCTCCAGGTAAAACAAAACAACATCCTTAAAGCATTTGGATACCCTCATCATTTATTATTGGTCCATTCTGATAGCCTCTGGTTTTACCACTGAGCTAATTACACTACATGATCACAGGATCCCCGAGTAACAGAGTCTGCCTGATTCACAAAGCAGACTTGTTCAGATTTTAATTGCTAAATTCCTATATAGAATTTCCAGTCTGATGAGTAACACCATTACACAACAAAACGAGATTTAGTCGATGTTCCAAGGTCAATACTTCCTATCACAAGACTAATGGAAATCTCACGCTTCCAGCAATACTGGTTCATGTTGTAACACAGGGGGATGGGAATCTCCAATTACTGTGTTCAAACTTACATACCAATACTTGGATGATGTTAGCCGCGCATGATTTTCTCAGAGACATTTAATGAATTTAAAGAGCGAAACAATCAAGCCATTCTTCTGTAAAAGTCAAGGTATCCATGTTTACATCGATATTACATATACCAAACATTTCCAAACGAATACCAGTATATCAGTTATCTGACATTTTTTTCATGATTGTTTTCATTAATATACATGTATCAGACATACTGTCATAAACACAACACATTGGATATCATTTTGTTACGATAATACACTATTATTCCTGTAAACAATTTTCGTAAAAAAACACTTTTTCAAACAGTGACAAATGCATTTTGCAGAGAAAATGGACAAGACGTTTCTAAATGTTAATATATTGTGAAAAAACCCAACGAATGTGGTTATAGCAAGCCTGTAGTGCTAATTAAAATGTTCATAAGATAAATTGCTCTGCATTTTGTAAGATATCATAGCCTTCTACGTACAACTTTGCTCTGAATTTTTTACACAGAATTTTAACTTTTTCTCTTTGTTTTGAAGGATAATGCTGTACACAGAATCCTGTATACAGAATTGAGCGATTTGCATTATATCTGAATACAGAATATTGCTGAGCATATTGCGGTATATTATTGTACACAGAATTAAAATTTGTGCAAAATAGATCTGTATGCAGAATATCGAATGCTCTGCATGTTTTGTCATGAACTGAACTTTATGTGATGAAATTTATTTCTATAACTATGGAAATAAAAGCAATTTTTTGAAAACAGGAAGGGACTACTTATTGATGCATTTCTGCTCTGTCTTAAACCTATTTCCTGTTTACACTAGAGATTTGTCATCTGCATTTGGCTTCCGACTGCTTACGAAAAAAGAGCCAACCACAGAAATTAAAAGGCGTTAGGAAAATATATTAGGATGAATAGCTGAGATCAAAGACAACAAGCATCTGACCCTGCGGAGCTTGTTAGCCTGCTAGGGGATGAGCGATAATTGATCCGGACCTCCCTGTTGTGTCATGTCACAGTTGGCCAACACGATACTCCTTGATAGGTGTTTCAAACAGAAATATGTCCTTTCTCTCAGATATTGTCAGCATTGTAAAGATCATCTCTAACCAATACAATTCCAATAATCTTGTCTGGATTTTTTTTTGACGTCAGCCAAGGAAAATGAGATTAAAGAAATTAACATGAAAGCAATATTTGGAAAATTTTATTTGACAGATGCAACAGCGTGTAAGATTTTAAGTGCGAGACTTCTCTGATTTTAGCGAGAGATCAAGCATTGAGACCAAAGACTAGAAAGCAGAGACAGGTCATTGGCAGTTCATTTCTCCACTTCACTGACACCATATTACAAGTCCAAGAGCTGTTGGTTAGGGAAGTTCACCAACCAATCAACAAGCTCCTCTGTACAAGTCCCACTACACGGCCCTACGTGTCGCTCAACCTCCTGCTGAGAGACTTCTCTTCGACAGGGCCAATTCAGTTGGCCGAACCGGGAGGATTTATGTTGAAACGTACAGTGCAGTGACATATATAAACAAAATCTCATGCCAAAAGCATTAAACATTGATTGTATGGGCTTGCTAACTTTCCAACTGAATTGTCTGGAAGCACTGAAGCAGAAAATAACTCTCATGAAGAATTTAATATATTAGACTTTTGGAGAAATACATCGTTGGTACGGCTATCAGGCACTAGTTGGATGGCCAGGACAGGGCACCCACAATCTAGCAGGGCTTAGCATGAGTGATGTATTGTTATGGAGCAGTACTGATGTACGATAACATGGTTTTGACCTTGGTCGTAACCTTGAATCTTAACAAGAGGCCCATGGGCCTTATAAAGGTCACCTGATATATTTAAACAGAGAGTTGATTTTGTTTTTAACACAAACAGAAATATTATTTATGTGACAAAAAACAATAAAACCACCTTATTNCCCCCCCCAACACACACAGGGGGTAAACGTGAAAATGTGAGACCCTAGGGTCATAAACCTAATAAGACCCTTCCATCTATGAAGAGTGTTTGATTCTACCATATCTGCATGGGTATTTGAGAAGAAGATTTTTGAAAATTCAGTCAGGGCTGATATGTGCATACCATCAAACTTCTATCCAATACTGATAATGCTAACTAAAATTGAATTACTTCCAAAGGAAATTAAACAAATGTTAGTCCAAAATGTGATTTCCCTATATAAACTATAGTAAAGTTTACCCCCTCCCCAGGGGGAAACGTGAGACCCAAGGGTCATGAAATTCACAATTTTGGTAAAGCACCTTAAGACCCTTCCAGCTATGAAGAGTATTTGATTCTACCATATCCAGGTCTTGAGAAGAAGATTTTTGAAATTTTAGTCAATTTGACCCTTTTTGGCCCCGCCCCTCAGGCCCCTAGGGGCTGGGGATCAATTTGGCCATATTTTTGTTGACCTTTGGCCATGGAAGGTTTCTGCAAAATTTCATTGAAATTGGTTCAGGGGTTTAGGAGAAGAAGTCGAAAATGAAAATTGTTTACGGACGCACGCCGGACAAAAGGCGATCGCAATAGGTCACTTGAGACTTTGTCTCAGGTGACGTAAAAACATATAGTGATAGTGTTAACAAAATGGTCTTACTAGATATAAACAAAATATTTGAAAACTTCTACAGCTAGATTTTCTTTTGTGAACATATGACCTCTAGAACCTTTGGCATATAAGCGTCAACGTAACTCAAAAGGTTAAAAACAGTGAGATTAATTTCACATCTGTGAACTCCAATGATAGTCATGGTCAAATTTATTTATGCGGGAAGATTTTATTATTTTACACCGTCTGAATATTTGTTTGAAGATTTTAACTTATTTTCATAGTCCTGCCTTCAAAGTTGGTCATGCAGCTGGTCATTCATTCAGATCCCAGACTTCATGTCCCTTTATACCACGTATATATAGCTACAGGCCTGATGTCAGCACTCCAGCCCTCTTGGCTGTTCTAGTACGATAAATGAAATGTTTTATCATTTTTAACTTCTGTAACCTTGATAGTAGGTCAAGTTTATTCATTTGAACACGATTAATAGACCTCTACTCACCAAATACCATCTTCTCTACACCTCTTGTTCTTAGGAAAAGTTACTTAAAAGCAATTATACATTTGACTACTTTATCTTTGAAACTTAAATAGAGTCAATATTATTAATTTAAACAAACTTGATAAACGTACATCCGATCACACTACTGGCCAAACATCATCCCTTAATGCCTCGATCGTTTATTGTGAAGAAGTTTTCTAAAAATTATGACTTGGAAACTGGGTCAAGTTAATTAATTTGAACAAACTTGATAACCTAATACACTCAATCATGCTTCGAGCCAAATATCATCACTATTGCGAAGAAGTCAATCTAAAGTTTTGCACTGGATCAAGGTCATTTATTTGAACAACCTCTATAACCCTTTGGGCAAGGTGAGCAAAAAAGCTCCAAAATGTCATCATTCAGTGATTTACCAGTATAAATAGAATTTCAAATATAAACCAATACTTAATAGGAATACAACACATAGGGACGTCATTCCTTTTGGGGATAATATTATGCAGCAAGAATATCAAATAAAATATTTAAAAACAAGACAAAATATTAAGAGTAATCCATAGTCCCATGTTTACGAATGTTGGTGTCAAAAATAAACCAAGGGCTATAACTGTATGTAATACAGCAGAGCAGGAGACCCAGTTTTAGTATGGGGCACTTTGTCATCTCAAGATGTATTTACAATAGAGTAAATGAGATATGCCCAAACAAAGTGACACATGATCAACAAAGGGACATAACTTTGTATATGGTGTAGTACCAGGTTCCAATTTAGTAAGTGGAATTCTGCCGTCCAAAAGGTACTCACAACATTTGGTAACTCTATGTGAAAGATTACATCAGATATCCCCTGAACAAAGTTACATGTGTATGGACTGATTACATCAGATATCCCCTGAACAAAGTTACATGTATATGGACTGATTACATCAGATATCCCCTGAACACAGTTAAATGTGTATGGTCTGATTACATCAGATATCCCCTGAACAAAGTTACCTGTATATGGACTGATTCCATCAGATATCCCCTGAACAAAGTTACATGTGTATGGACTGATTACATCAGATATCCCCTGAACAAAGTTACATGTATATGGATTGATGACATCAGATATCCCCTGAACAAAGTTACATGTGTATGGTCTGATTACATCAGATATCCCCTGAACAAAGTTACCTGTATATGGACTGATTCCATCAGATATCCCCTGAACAAAGTTACATGTATATGGAGTGATTACATCAGATATCCCCTGAACAAAGTTACCTGTATATGGACTGATTCCATCAGATATCCCCTGAACAAAGTTACATGTGTATGGACTGATTACATCAGATATCCCCTGAACACAGTTAAATGTGTATGGTCTGATTACATCAGATATCCCCTGAACACAGTTAAATGTGTATGGTCTGATTACATCAGATATCCCCTGAACAAAGTTACCTGTATATGGACTGATTCCATCAGATATCCCCTGAACAAAGTTACATGTATATGGATTGATGACATCAGATATCCCCTGAACAAAGTTACATGTATATGGAGTGATTACATCAGATATCCCCTGAACAAAGTTACATGTATATGGATTGATTACATCAGATATCCCCTGAACGAAGTTACATGTATATGGACTGATTACATCAGATATCCCCTGAACACAGTTACATGTGTATGGTCTGATTACATCAGATATCCCCTGAACAAAGTTACAAATATATGGACTAACTAGCAACGTGAAAACTTATAGTCAGTCCCCTTCCAGTTATTCATTACATTGTAGTACCGCAGGGAATAAAACCAAAAACACTGATTTGTTGATTATGTGATGAGAATTCCTTCACTAAAATTAGACTGATGTGATGTGAAAGTGTGAAGTGGTACACTATTAAACAAGGTAATTTATAGCTCCCAAAACCATCACAACAGATTTACGCAATCAACCTCCTGTACGAGGTCTGTTACTGTGATGTGACGCTGTTAATCATGGACATTTCTTATGTTTTCAGTGCAGTTTTCTTGCCTGTAATCTTCAACCTCGTGAGCAGCGGGCTATTTCAGAATCTTCTTTTATAATTTCCCCTATGGGATGTTATAAATATCCATTTTCCTTTTGTTCTGATTTTGTTTTGTTTCTTTAAGCTGTCGATCAGTCTGATCGATCATGTCCTAAGTTCATTTGTCTTTTTTCAACATGGAATACTGTTGTTAAGACCAGGTACAGATTAACTCTACTTCAAGTGATAATACATTGTGATCTCTACAGCTTATCATAACGGTGGAGCAACTTAGATCTTTACGACAGTTTGGGGATCAACAATCTTAATAGAGATTTCGGAAATTGTAAAAAACAATGTCATTTAAAAAAAAATTAAGGACACTGGAAAAAAGAACCACGGGACAAACTGTCTACAAAAAACAGTTTGACCTAGAAATCGGAGCAGTGCTGGTGGAACAGTAGATAGCTACTGTCTATAATGGTAAACCTGGGACAGGCGCCGGCTTCCTTAATTGAAAGTAAACCATGTATGACCTTATTAGATCCATCAGAATGTAATCCAATGCTAAGGAACAGCAACACAAATCCTACAGCATCGGTATCGGATGACTGACAGGAGAAACTGAATACCAAAATGGCATGTCAGTCAGTACTAAGGTTACTGGGTGATTTTCTAATGAATCTAAACATGTTGAGGAAGTTAGAACCCCCCCCCCGTTTCTGTTAACAACATTCAAATAAATCTTCTAATTATGTGTCAATATTTGATCTGTGGAAAGCACATGTTGTTGCGTACCCCAGTGTTTTTTGCTCGTTTATATCTTCGTTAATCCCTCGCCATTAACCATGTTGTGTTTTCACTGGAAGAAGATGGCCTGTTTCAGCATGCTATTGATTTTGACTTTAAAGAGGCCATGTGCACCATTAATTTCTGTACATGGACAATCTTTGTCTGGTTAATCAAGGAGGAAGCACCTCATCGTTATACTTGTATATACGATACTGCTGAGCTGTATGGTTGAACTCATTTGTTTCTAGGTCAATGACCTACAATTTTAACTCCCTAGTATTACCACAGTAGTCGCATAAAATAAAGCATTGCCAATCCTTTAATCTTTAAGTTAAAATAAAATAACTTGAAAAACGTTTAGTTCTTATTTATTCAGTAAAGATTAATCAACAAAAATATTCTTTCATTCCATGTGTTATTAATAGTCTAACTCATTTAGAATAACGTGTATACGTTACATAAGGTACATTTTCTAGTCTGTTTCAGATTTTTTTTGACACTTTCAAGGTCTCTATGAAAATTTCCCCTCTACAATATTTAATTAATTAATGTTCAAAACACATTGATTGAAATAATCTTTGACATTTTTTCTTAAACTGAGAATAATAGCGTGAAAAATCCTGATATCTAAACATTTCACCTCTACACTTTAAAACTCTTAGATTCTGATCTCTTGACTCTAAACCTCTGGAATTCTGACCACCATAGACCTACAGTCTCTGGAATTCTGACCACTATAGACCTGCAGTCCCTGGAATTCTGACCACTATAGACCTGTAGTCTCAGGAATTCTGACCACTATATACCTGCAGTCCCTGGAATTCTGACCACTATAGACCTACAGCCTCTGGAATTCTGACCACTATAGACCTGCAGTCCCTGGAATTCTGACCAATATAGACCTGCAGTCCCTGGAATTCTGACCACTACAGACCTGTAGTCTCAGGAATTCTGACCACTATAGACCTACAGTCTTTGGAATTCTGACCACTATAGACCTGCAGTCTCGGGAAATCTGACCACTATAGACCTGCAGTCTCTGGAATTCTAGCCTTTCGACCTGCAGTCCCTGGAATTCTAGCCTTTAGACCTGCAGTCCTTGGAATTCTAGCCTTTAGACCTGCAGTCTCTGGAGTTCTGACCACTATAGACCTGCAGTCTCTGGAATTCTGACCTTTAGACCTGCAGTTTCTAGAATTCTGACCACTATAGACCTGCAGTCTCGGGAAATCTGACCACTATAGACCTGCAGTCTCTGGAAATCTGACCACTATAGACCTGCAGGCCCTGGAATTCTGACCACTATAGACCTGCACTCCCTGGAATTCTAGCCTTTAGACCTGCAGTCCACTATAGACCTGCATGCAGTCTCTGGAGTTCTGACCACTATAGACCTGCAGTCTCTGGAATTCTGACCTATATAGACCGGCAGTCTCTGGCATTCTGACCACTATAGACCTACAGTCTCTGGAATTCGGACTACTATAGACCTGCAGTCTCTGGAATTCTGACCTATATAGACCGGCAGTCTCTGAAATTCTGAACACTATAGACCTACAGTCTCTGGAATTCTGACTACTATAGACCTGCAGTCTCTGGAAATCTGACCACTATAGACCTGCAGTCCGTGGAATTCTGACCACTATAGACCTGTAGTCTCAGGAATTCTGACCGCTATAGACCTGCAGTCCCTGGAATTCTGACATTTAGACCTGTAGTTGCTGGAATTCTGACCACTTTAGACCTGCAGTTTCTAGAATTCTGACCACTATAGACCTGCAGTCTCGGGAAATCTGACCACTATAGACCTGCAGTCTCTGGAATTCTGACCTTTAGACCTGCAGTTTCTAGAATTCTGACCACTATAGACCTGCAGTCTCGGGAAATCTGACCACTATAGACCTGCAGTCTCTGGAATTCTGACCTATATAGACCGGCAGTCTCTGGCATTCTGACCACTATAGACCTACAGTCTCTGGAATTCTGACTACTATAGACCTGCAGTCTCTGGAAATCTGACAACTATAGACCTGCAGTCTCTGGAATTCTGACCTATATAGACCGGCAGTCTCTGGCATTCTGACCACTATAGACCTACAGTCTCTGGAATTCGGACTACTATAGACCTGCAGTCTCTGGAATTCTGACCTATATAGACCGGCAGTCTCTGAAATTCTGAACACTATAGACCTACAGTCTCTGGAATTCTGACTACTATAGACCTGCAGTCTCTGGAAATCTGACAACTATAGACCTGCAGTCTCTGGAATTCTGACCTTTAGACCTGCAGTTTCTAGAATTCTGACCACTATAGACCTGCAGTCTCGGGAAATCTGACCACTATAGACCTGCAGTCCCTGGACTTCTGACCACTATAGAATGTAGTCCCTGGAGTTCTGACCACTATAGACCTGCAGTCCCTGGAATTCTGACCACTATAGAATGTAGTCCCTGGAATTCTGACCACTATAGACCTGCAGTCCCTGGAATTCTAGCCTTTAGACCTGCAGTCTCTGGAATTCTGACCACTATAGACCTGCAGTCTCTGGAATTCTGACCTTTAGACCTGCAGTTTCTAGAATTCTGACCACTATAGACTTGCAGTCTCTGGAATTCTGACCACTATAGACCTGCATGCAGTCTCTGGAGTTCTGACCACTATAGACCTGCAGTCCCTGGACTTCTGACCACTATAGAATGTAGTCCCTGGAATTCTGACCACTATAGCCCTGCAGTCCCTGAAATTCTAGCCTTTAGACCTGCAGTCCTTGGAATTCCAGCCTTTAGACCTGCAGTCTCTGGACTTCTAGCCTTTAGACCTGCAGTCTCTGGAATTCTAGCCTTTAGACCTGTAGTCTCTGGAATTCTAGCCTTTAGATCTGCAGTCTCTGGAATTCTAGCCTTTAGACCTGCAGTCTCTAGAATTCTAGCCTTTATAACTGCAGTCTCTGGAATTGTAGCCTTTAGACCTGTAGTTTCGGGAATTCTAGCCTTTGGACCTGCAGTCCTTGGAATTCTAGCCTTCAGACCTGTAGTCTCTGGAATGCTAGCCTTTAGATCTGCAGTCCCTGGAATACTAGACTTTAGACCTGCAGTCCTTGGAATTCTAGCCTTCAGACCTGTAGTCTCTGGAATTCTGACCTATATAGACCGGCAGTCTCTGGAATTCTAGCCTTTAGACCTGCAGTCTCTGACCTGATCCGAATGTCGTGATTGTGTTGCAGTCCTACTACATGTTTATCATTGGTAGGGTGCTCCTTTGATTTTACAAATGATGATCATCACTGCAGTGATCAGTATTAAATCATCTATTGAGTATAATAGCAACCTTCCTGTGTTTTTTTACGGCAAATTGTAGAAAAAGTTCAAATTGAAAATCTCTTGTTTTGCAATCAAATGATGTCACCTGTGCTGGTCCCCTCGTGCCAACATTCTACTACATTTAAATGTCGTCCATTCACACTACAGAATAACAGGTATCAATATGTTATCACACTACAGAATAACAGGTATCAATATGTTATAGTTTGCTAGACTATGTAAATATCATGGTTTACTTTTAAGTTGATCATTGACAATGTCGTGGTGAAGGTGGCCGGACTAAGGAACACAAAGGAAGCGTAAACATGCCTATACAAAGTAAGGTGTCCATATTTCCTGACCTTGACAGATTGAATGTGTTTGATTGAAAACCACTTCTGTCTAAAGTCAAAGTCAACCATTCCATACCAGTAGAGTGGTCAAAGTGCAACATACTACACCAGTAGAGAGGTCAAAGTGCAACATACTACACCAGTATAGAGGTCAAAGTGCAACATAATACAGCAGTAGAGAGGTCAAAGTGCAACATACTACACCAGTAGAGAGGTCAAAGTGCAACATACTACACCAGTAAAGAGGTCAAAGTGCAACATAATACAGCAGTAGAGAGGTCAAAGTGCAACATACTACACCAGTAGAGAGGTCAAAGTGCAACATACTACACCAGTAGAGAGGTCAAGGTGCAATATACTACACCAGTAGAGTGGTCAAAGTACAATATACTACACCAGTAGAGTGGTCAAAGTGCAATATACTACACCAGTAGAAAGGTCAAAGTGCAATATACTACACCAGTAAGTGGTCCAAGTGCAACATACTTCACACGTAGAGAGGTCAAAGTGCAACATACTACACCAGTATAGAGGTCAAAGTGCAACATACTACACCAGTAGAGTGGTCAAAGTGCATCATACTACACCAGTAGAGAGGTCAAAGTGCAACATACTTCACACGTAGAGAGGACAAAGTGCAACATACTACACCAGTAGAGAGGTCAAAGTGCAACATACTACACCAGTAGAAAGGTCAAAGTGCAATATACTACACCAGTAAGTGGTCAAAGTGCAACATACTTCACACGTAGAGAGGTCAAAGTGCAACATACTACACCAGTAGAGAGGTCAAAGTACAACATACTACACCAGTAGAGTGGTCAAAGTACAACATACTTCACCAGTAGAGTGGTCAAAGTGCAATATACTACACCAGTAGAGTGGTCAAAGTGCAACATACTACACCAGTAGAGAGGTCAAAGTGCAACATAGTACACTAGTAAAGAGGTCAAAGTGCAACATACTACACCAGTAAATGGTCAAAGTATAATATACTTCACCAGTAGAGAGGTCAAAGTACAACATACTACACCAGTAGAGAGGTCAAAGTACAACATACTATACCAGCAGAGTGGTCAAAGTACAACATACTTCACCAGTAGAGAGGTCAAAGTGCAACATACTACACCAGTAGAAAGGTCAAAGTGCAATATACTACACCAGTAGAGTGGTCAAAGTGCAAAATTGCTAGTGGAGGTCCCTTTGATCATACAAAATAAAAAATAACTTCAAATACACAGGTTAGTGACATCCACAAGTATTATATTTCAGTGCAGTACATTACACATATTCACATCAGCAAATGTTTTTAGTTTATGACAGTTTTAACCAACAGAATCAATAAAAAATATTTTAAAAAAGCAGATACGGAATTTGATATTTAAGCCAACACAAGAATAAGATAACATTGTATAATAACTTTGAACAGTTTCCAATACAACCCACCCTGCCTAAAGAGCTGCTCCACAGTTCTCACTAAAAGCAATAACACTCCAGCAGTATACCTTATACAAAACATTGTCTATACAACAAACAAGATAACACACTACACCATATTAACCACTTAAAGGCTGCACTCAAAAACGAAAAATGTAATTGTAAATTATTGTTATGAGTTAAAATGTGAATTTCAAACACTTTATTCCTTTATTCCATTTAACTGAATTTGTTGAAGGATGTTTTTTTCAAGCATGAAATCTATAAATTTCATTTTATTTCCATTCCGTTCCTGCAAAAAACTAAACATCATCACAAGCATCTGAAGCATTTAGTTGTCAATAAAATGTCTCGTAATACCAACAAAAAGCCGGCACAATTTCAACATTCCATTGAACCACTGGTAACCATCAGCAGAACAACTTTCCAACAATGCTTAAACACATCCTGTAATCATTCTAAAAGCACAATTTCCACCTAGCCATTGTGACGTGTATTTTATAACTGAAGCGTGACAATAAAATCCTCAGCTTTCTCCACTCCGTCCATCAGGGACAGTTTTACAGGATGTTGTTACTAATAGTGTATTATAACCGGATTTAAGTACAGGGAATCAACATTGGTGCTCACTTTATACCAATATTTCCTATATAGGAACTGTAATCAAACAGGAAGTGGGTCAGAAATTAGTTATGATCTAAACAGGAAGTGCATCACAAATAAATCTTCATCTAAATCAATATAGGTCCAAGACATATCCTAGTGATTTAAAGAAGAAGTAGGTCTCTCACATCATTTTTTTTCATTTTAGTAGAAAGTGGGTCACAAATATGAAATCATCTGAACAGGAAGTTGGTCAGGCTTATAGTTTCACCTGAACAGGAAGTGGACCACACTGAAGTCATCATCTTAACAGGAAGTGGATCACACTGAAGTCATCACCAGAACAGGAAGTGGATCAAACTGAAGTCATCACCAGAACAGGAAGTGGATCAAACTGAAGTCATCACCAGAACAGGAAGTGGATCAAACTGAAGTCATCACCAGAACAGGAAGTGGATCAAACTGAAGTCATCACCAGAACAGGAAGTGGATCAAACTGAAGTCATCACCAGAACAGGAAGTGGATCAAACTGAAGTCATCACCAGAACAGGAAGTGGATCAAACTGAAGTCATCACCAGAACAGGAAGTGGATCAAACTGAAGTCATACATAAACTCTCACTTAAAGAATATCAAACTGGTCTTCTCTCAACAGAAAGAAGGTAATACAAAAGATCTCATAAACAAGAGGCCCAAGGGCCTTAGCGGTCACCTGAGTTATATCATAGATACTGGTAGCTTTATTTTACTGTTTAGATGTGATGTGGAAATCAGCATGTAAACTAAGTGAAATACAATACTTGTCATGTCATCAATGGATAAGAATTTGAAAATATTGGTAAATGTTCCCTTTGGGGCCCCGCTCTAGCCCCTGGGGATGGGGCAGGAATCCTAATTTTACAAAGTAAAACTCTCATTTACCCAAGATGATTCTGACTAAGTTTGAGCAATTTTCTGCTGAAAATATATAAAATATATACCGAAAAGTGTTATTTCCCTATATAAACTATATTAAACGTTAACCCCTCCCCAAGGGAGAACGGATAGCTCGGGGTCCTGATATTTTCAATTTAAATAAAGCCCCTGATGATCTTTCTTTCCACGTAAAGAAAATCACTGTAGTACCTCTGAGTCTGGAGAAGAAGATTTTTGAAATATTGATTAATTTTCCCTTTGGGGCCCCGCCCTGGCCCCAGGGGTCGGGGTAGGAATCTCAATTTTACAATTTGAAACCATCTACCTCCAAGGATAATTCTCACCAAGTAAAAATAATTTCCTACAGAAAGTTGTCAAAATATACCCAAAAGTGTTATTTCCCTATATAAACTATAGTAAACTTTACCCCCTCCCCAAGGGAGAACGGATAGCTCGGGGGTCCTGAAATTTACAATTTAAGTAAAGCCCCTGATGATCTTTCTTTCCACGTAGAGAAAATCACTGTAGTACCTCTGAGTCTGGAGAAGAAGATTTTTGAAATATTGATTAATTTTCCCTTTGGGGCCCCGCCCTGGCCCCAGGGGTCGGGGTAGGAATCTCAATTTTACAATTTGAAACCATCTACCTCCAAGGATAATTCTCACCAAGTAAAAATAATTTCCTACAGAAAGTTGTCAAAATATACCCAAAAGTGTTATTTCCCTATATAAACTATAGTAAACTTTACCCCCTCCCCAAGGGAGAACGGATAGCTCGGGGGTCCTGAAATTTACAATTTAAGTAAAGCCCCTGATGATCTTTCTTTCCACGTAGAGAAAATCACTGTAGTACCTGTGAGTCTGGAGAAGAAGATTTTTGAAATATTGGATAATTTTCCCTTTGGGGCCCCGCCCTGGCCCCAGGGGTGGGGGTAGGAATCCCAATTTTACAATTTTGAAGCCTCATCTACCAAGGATGATTCTGACCAAGTTTGAAAAAAATCCATCCACTGGTTCTTGAGAAGAAGTTGAAAATGTAAAAGTTTACGCACGACGCACGACGCACGACGCACGACGGACGACGGACGACGACGGACGAAAAGCGATTGGAATAGGTCACTTGAGCAAAGCTCAGGTGACCTAAAAACAGAAATGATTCATACAAATTAATGTTTTCATCCAAACAGGAAGTGGATCACAAAAACCTCTTTGTGTCAAACAAGAATTAATAAACACACATTCTCCCCTTAACAGAAAGTGATTCTTATATCATTCGCCTTAAACAGAAGATAGCCTAACTCTCATGTCTATATCATAATCAAATACAAAAAACTTTTTATCTTATTTTGATTCATTTCTTTTTTATCAAAGAGGTAGAATTTTATCTACAGGTATCTTTAAGATAGGAAAACGTTTTCATTTCCCAAACAATTTTGAGTATTTAATGAGATATCAGATAAAATTACATATCAAATGATCTGATTACCAAGTATACACAAACTTATCCTTAACTCATTCACCCCTGAAATGTCATAATGGACTATTCCAACCTTTGAATTGGAAGAGCTCAAATGTGTCTTCAGGGGTAAATGAGTTAAGCATTGAACCTCCTTTTGAAACACATGAAGGAGAAAATATATCATGATTTATATTCTTCAAACTATATGTTTAGTGATTTATTTATAATACGGGGATAAAAACAAATTTTCATTGCTTTAATTAATCCTACAATCATATAAAGTAGTGTATCTGAAATTAGACCTTGTCTTAGAGTGTTGTAGATTAGGTACAGCCCTAAAAGCAAGAAACCTGTGTTGAAGAGTTTAATTAGCAGTTTTAATTATAAATTCCAGTACAATAAAATAGTTTGTATCAATTTCAATTCCTTTTGCAAAATTACAGTTTGTGAAGGGTCATTTCCTTTATGTAAAAATATGGTGCAAAAAGTTATGAAAAATCTTTTAATTAAATTAAATCTGAACTCTTAGGAAGACATTATGATTATCAGGTTATCAAGATTACAAAAGTGGATCTAAATCACTTATTTAATATGGGGGGAATACAATAAAAACAGAAACAGATTAATCGTTGAGTACTAAAATGTTATCTGCAAGAGATCAAAAAGCATAAAAAAAAGATGATTGCGAAATGTCTGGACTGTAATATGACTAAATGTGAATGTAAAAACTTGTACCACTATATCAACACTGACCCAGCTGTGTACTCTTGTAGTCCATATTTTTGTCAAAACAGAAGAGTTAATGGAATTGAAATCAATGCAGCATTTCTGGAGGAGCAGTGCAAAAAACAATTTTTAATGTAAGGGGCAAAACCCGAAGTTCATAAATAGGGGAGGTAACTCTCATGTATATACTTAATTCATTCAACGAAAGGGCAAAAAGTCAAAAAAAGGGGACTTCAGTCTATTAATAGGGGTGGTAGCTCCAATTAATAAACTTTATTCACATCCCTTTGCTGCAAAAGTTTTGTGTATAATTTTTAATATTCGGTACAGTCCCCATCTTTGGTGTTATTATTGGGTTGGGGGGACGGGGGCAATAAAAAGCACCATAACAGTATAACTGGATAAATAGCGTATTGATGTACCCTAAACAGACATTGCAGTGATGTAATTCCCGTTTCGATACTCCAGAATTTCCGCAGTCATGATTTTTGTTTGGAAACAGAAATGTCAGACCTAATGATGTTCCTTTGCAATAAACAGGCAGGTGCTTGCAACTTTAATTACAAACAAATAAGGTAAACAATTTGTAGTTAAAGATTGACATATCTACTAGTATAAAACACCATTATAGATTTACCGTCAGTCTGTGTTGAGTTGATTGATAACGGGGACTCCCTAATTGGACACTGTTCCTTTCTCCGTCTCCAAATATACACTGATGTACACAAGAAAACGTAACCCTGTTAATCCCAGCTTGTGTATATCTCCTGCTCATCATGCCTTATCTACTTAGCCAGGGCTACATGTATGGGCAAAATAAAATGATCTACTTAGCCAGGGCTACATGTATGGGCAAAATAAAATGATCTACTTAGCCAGGGCTACATGTATGGGCAAAATAAAATGATCTACTTAGCCAGGGCTACATGTATGGGCAAAATAAAATGATCTACTTAGCCAGGGCTACATGTATGGGCAAAATAAAATGATCTACTTAGCCAGGGCTACATGTATGGGCAAAATAAAATGATCTACTTAGCCAGGGCTACATGTATGGGCAAAATAAAATGATCTACTTAGCCAGGGCTACATGTATGGGCAAAATAAAATGATCTACTTAGCCAGGGCTACATGTATGGGCAAAATAAAATGATCTACTCAGTTATGTCTGAGGTAACATTGTTACCTAATTTGACCAGGTTTAAATGACCTTTCTAGGATTTGACCTTCGTGCCTGGTGAACCTTTCTCCTCTTATTAAGCTTCTATGCATCGATTTACATGTTTCTTGTTGATGTGATTCAAAATAATGATGATTCAAACTAGATAGAGGCTTAATTGTTTACATCTTTCCTTCGGCAGAATTTTAACAAAAGTGCAAACATAAAAATAAGGGCACAGCAATCACCTCGGATCTCATCAAGGAAAGAGGATGAATAGCATTATTTTTTCAAAGCATTTTGTTCTTTTATTTGAAATATCTCAAAATCAAGTGACCTGGACAGCTAGTCAAGGGAATTTATCTGACCAAATATGCCTCCTTGACTACAGAAAATATGCAATCTTTAAAAATAAAAAAATAAAAAGTCGGTGGGAATTTAAGGCTAGGTAGTCTTTTTTTTAAATTAATAAAGCCAGCTTAATAGGCCTTTCCTCCAGCAAACTAATCAAATACCCTCAATGTTATTTATTTTTAACACATTAACACATGTGACCTTAAATTTACCACATTTATCTGGCAATAAGCCATGCCTGGAAATAAGATCAGTCACATCTATGGCAGTTTAGCAGATATGCAAACCAATGCAAGTTCATTATCCTGTGCTTCCCTTCCATCGCCTACTTTGAGTATACAGAAACATGTTGGAACACAGGGTATATTTCAGGATAAATACGGTAGATTTTCATGATCGGTATCAAACAAAATTAGCCTGAAAAGTCCTACACATCATCACCGACTGTTCATAGAGTATCCCTCTGTTACAGCTCTAACTAGCATGGAGAAAGGCCAGTCCAGATAAGTTGTCTGGGATTTATATATAATATACTAAACCACATTACATCAGCGAGCCAGGATGGTGGACAACGTCTGGACCAGTGGAGGTAGAATGAAGATAAATGACGTTAAGGGGAAGGTTAAGGGGAGGGCTGTGAACGTAACATATTGACACTCCACCATGTGTGAACCATCATGACTTACTCTGTCCCTAAAACAAATCGTCAGTCAGTAATATCAGGATTGTGAAGTCAATCACAAATAGCAAGAAAACACATCAAGTCATCAAAAATATTTCAGACTGAGCTCTTCACTTTCATATCTGAACTCTTACAAAAGTGTGCCACTTCACCCTCAACACCTTTCAACTTTACACTTAACTTTTATATACCTTACCACTTTATACTTTACCACTTTATACCTTACCATTTCATACTTTACCACTTCATACCTTACCACTTCATACCTTGCCACTTTATACCTTACCACTTTACCACTTCATACCTTTCCACTTTATACCTTGCCACTTTACACCTTACCATTTCATACCTTACCACTTTATACCTTACCATTTCATACCTTACCACTTCATACCTTGCCACTTTATACCTTACCACTTTATACCTTACCACTTTATACTTTACCACTTTATACCTTACCACTTTATACTTTACCACTTTATACCTTACCATTTCATACTTTACCACTTCATACCTTACCACTTCATACCTTGCCACTTTATACCTTACCACTTTACCACTTCATACCTTACCACTTTAAACCTTTCCACTTTATACCTTACCATTTCATACCTTACCACTTCATACCTTATCATTTCATACCTTACCACTTCATACTTTACCACTTCACACCTAACCACTTTATACTTACCACATCATACCTTACCACTTCATACTTACCACACTATACCTTACCACTTTATACCTTACCACTTTATACCTTACCACTTCATACCTTACCACTTTAAACTTTACCACTTCATACTTTAGCACTTCATACCTTACCACTTCATACTTTACCACTTCAAACCTTACCACTTTATACTTACCACATCATACCTTACCACTTTATACTTACCACTTAATACCTTACCATTTTATACCTTACCACTTCATACCTTACCACTTTATACCTTACCACTTTAAACCCTACCACTTCACACCCTACTACTTTATACCTTACCACTTCATACCTTACCACTTCACACCCTACTACTTTATACCTCATCATATTTTACCACTTCAAACATTTCCACATCATACCTTACTACCTCACACCTTGTCACTTCATACCTGACCGCTTAAACTTTTCCACTTCATACTTAACACTATTTTTCCTTACCACTTCGTACCATATCACCTCACCACTACATGCCCTGCCATCATTATTACTTCTCCATCTTCATGTTAACATTTTTTTTTATTTGATACATGATTTGTTTACAGCCAGAATTAAACAAAGTCTTACAGTTATCTCCACCTGATGGTCATAATCCTTAGACACAGATCACCTGTAACAGACATGGAACAAATCTACATATACTAAACCACATTACATCAGCGAGCCAGGATGGTGGACAACGTCTGGACCAGTGGAGGTAGAATGAAGATAAATGAGGTTAAGGGGAAGGTTAAGGGGAGGGCTGTGAATGTAACATATTGACACTCCACCATGTGTGAACCATCATGACTTTGTCTGTTCCTCAAACAATGGTCAGTCAGTGGGGGGGGGGGGTGTCAGGATAGTGTAGTCAATCACAAAGGGTTAGGAGCACATATCCTGTCATCATTTAGACATTTCAGAATGAGCATATTATTATATAATCATTGAAATGTTTCTTTATTTTTTATTTTTTAGGTGTTAATACTTCCTTCTTTAAATTAAAAGCTTAGATTGTTCCTGATGTGTTTAAGTTACATTTTTATTTCAACTTAAACTAAGAAGATAAACTTAAATACGTAAGGAAAATATAAGCTTTTGATATACAAAGCAGTATTTAAGCTTTAATATCAAACTCAGTTAGGTAATTTAGCTTAAGATACTGCTTTATGTATTAAAAACTTAGATTTTTCTTTATGTATCAACTCGTTCACTCCTTAAATTTCATAATGAATTAGTCCAACCTTTGAATTGGAAGAGTTCAATATGTCTTCAGGGGTGAATGATTTAAAAGCATAAATACTTCTTTCTGTATTAACAGCTTAAATACCTATTCCCTCAGTCTTGTGAACAATAATAGATCGGTATGATGCTTAACACTGTAATTTTGTTTACTTGAGAACTGTATTGAATGACCTTCATTGTAATCTTGACAAAACATTAACCTTTACCCACAAAATGTTACCAAGTTCTTCGTACACTTAAGACAGTAACTATTTTGAGTTCTGTTATATTCATTACATTTAAGAAATAGATGCTCCAAACAAATTCTGTTGATGCTCCAAAGAAATTCTGGATGAAGTGACCTCATGACCTTAACCTTTGCCTTTCACCTCTGACCTCTTAAGTTTATAGGTCTCTTCCTGATAGGTCTTGGTGAACAAGTGTAGTTAAATGTAATATTCTATTCATTTTTAGAGAAAATTGAAAAAAAAAAAATCCTATTCTATATTTTCATTGACATTTTCACCTTAAACGATCCTCTGTAGTATTTTCTTTTTTTCTAAGGTAACTGAAGCATGCTTGGTTTATTCCATTCATTCAAAGATGGATAGCATAACAAATGACATTGATTTCCTTTCTCCTCTTCCAAGTATACACAGGTAGCCTCCACAATTAATAAAAGCAGTTGACATTTATTCTTCGTTACCTGGAAGTGTTAATTCCTGGTTCAATCACGGCAAGCCAGACATAGCTACAGTAGAACATTAAGTATAGTGTGAGGGCAGCACTAAAACAGCAGAGCAGTCAGACTTGTCTGTCCGGGTCTGACAAAATGACGGATGTAAGACAGGCATCGGACAGGGACCGAGAGGCGCAGACTCCATAATTGTGACAAAAACACCAATGTGATAATGTCACGATGACCCACCACTAGGTGTCTCTGCATTCAACATCAGTGTCTCTTGACTGTTCGCCAACAGTGTCACAGTATTGACATTCCGAAGCCTATTTATTCTTGTTACTATAACCAACTAACATGAACATTGTGTATAGTAAAACTAGGGTAGATGTTGTTTTATAAAACCCAGACCTACCAAATGTTATATAGAGGTTCAACGTGATGAATCTATTTAAAATTCAAACCACTGAAGTTAATTGAAGATACATTTATATCACTAATGTCCAACACAATGATAACGGAAACAAATGACTTCCAACCTGTGTAAGACAGTTATACCACAGGCCTTCCTCATCTATCTGATCACTGGGAGGAATTCAATTAAGCCTTGTGTCCAAACTTGGTTCAGTACAAACCTGTTTACCTTGTTCAAGAACATTTCAAGCACTTCTTCTATCCAATATTTTTCATTGAATTTTACTCTAGAATAAAATTATCCAAAACTGTTTATTCAATAAAACTCTTGTTTACGAGCGTCCCAATGGCCAACATTGCTCATCTCATATTAATCTCACACTTGTTACCCTTCAAAGTCAACAAACATCAAACAGATTTCAATGGTGTAAATAAGAGGCCCTTGGGGCCTGCATCACTCACCTGAATATTTAAGTAATCAATTTGGTAAAGCATTCTTATTGAGTAAGTAAGGAAAACAAGATCCCAGTGCTAGGGCTAGTTCCCTGGCCAAATCCTGATAGCATTTTTAGATCCAAATCCTCATTTCTTTATATTGTAATAGGGTTGGGGTCTAGTGTTATCACCTAGGGACTAAGTCCCTAAGGGTTGGAGCGGAACCTAAGATCGATGCTGGTAGCATGACTCAGTGTTTAGCACTTTATTTCCAGCAATTGTATATTAGGCTATGTGGGTGGGATCTCAACAATTTCATAGTTGTAACCAAGAAAACAAGTCTTCAAGGGTGAATTCAGACCCTGGAGCCATCCTGGTAGCATAAACGTATATGTATCTTTACACGCAGCAATTGTGTATATGGTTATGGGGTGCAGATCTCAACTGTTTCCAAGTTCTGACCCAGAAACTAAATCTTCACATGGTTGTGGCCAGACCCCTGGGTCAAATTCTAATATCATGATTGTGATTGTTTCTTTGTGCCAATTGTATATCTGGTTTTGAAGTGGGGATCTCAATCTTTGCAAAGTTATTACCTAGGGTTTAAGTCTCTATGGGTGGGGCCAGGCCCTGGAGCAATCCTGGTAGCACATTTGTTTACATTTCTTTATAATCAGCAATTGTATGGTTATAAAGGAAGGACATCTCTACTGTTTTGATTTTGTGACCCAGAAACTAAGTCTCTAAGGGTTTGACCAGATCCAAGGGACACTTCTAATATCATGATTATGTTAATCTCTTTAATTTATGCACTGCAATTATATATATGGTAATATGGTAAGGATCTGAACCGTTTTAAAGTTATGATCTAGGGGCAAGACCTCACGGCCAACCTGAAATCATATGTATATTCTTCTCTTGATACTAAGCAACTGTACATAATAGTTAAAGAATGGAAATCATTTTAATTATTTTCCAGTTAAAAATTCTTTATAACACTACCTCTCATCAGTGCTGGGGGTCTGCCTTTCAACTGGTATACTTTTAAATCGCCATCACCTGTGAATGCTTCTAACCGAATATAGTTGACACCTTCTCTTGGCTCCGAAGAAGAGGCCCGTTTGCTCCGTTTGTACAATTTTGAATCCCCACCACCTGCATCCATTTCAAATTGGATTAAATTATCATCCATGATTTAGAAGATGAAGTTGTTTGAAGAATTTGTTGACGTACAGAAGATTGACAGACAACGGACGGAAAGATGCCGCAGTACAGCATAACCTCACCTTGATCCTTTACAGCTACAGGCTCAATATTATTACCTATGACTTTTGGTCTTCAGTAAAACCTTTGAATATTATTGAAGGTCATTCATCTGAACAAAATTGATAGCTTTTCATCTGAGCATGCTACTTGCCAAATATCATCATCCTCTATGGGACTGTCATTATTCAGAAAAAGTTGATTGGGCAGGCAAGCTAAAAATTAAGATATACATTCTTCTCTTTTCTTGATCTGATGGGTGTATATTCTATTTATTTTTCTTATCATGTCGAGATTGGTTTATATTCTATATTATATTTCTGGCATATTCTATATTCAATTCTTAGCATAACTTGAGGGGGTTATGTATATATTTTTGCCCACCTGACCAGGAGATCCTAATGTACTCTGGTGCCAGAGTAATCTGACAGTGTCACACGGGTCTAAATCACGAATTCCATATCGCTGTGATTGTTATGTCAGCGTCTGTCAGGCCCTTACTTGCACTGATTTTCATTCACTTTTATGGAATGTTCTATTTTTGATTTATTTTTAGGTTATACCATATCATATAAATATTATTTTTGTCTCGACACAAATCGAGAGGTTTATATACTTGAATCAGGTTGTCTGTTTTGTTTGCCTGTCTATATATATACACCAGAATGATCTACTTTCCTAAAAAAAAAAATATCTTCAAATTACATATCTTGTTTCTTCGGATTTTTCCACTTTAGCAGACCCCTGAAGGTCTCTTTAATCCCCGCTGAATTTCAGTTTCAATAAATCAAGCGGAACATCATTCCGACGTAATACAATGGTCTCTGTAGTATCAGATAATGTTCAATGGCAGTTATGTATTCATTAAATACACTTGTTTACAGCATCATTTTGGCTGTGAAATTTGTCGTAACTCACAAAACCAACCACAGAGCTTCCAGACATTATCAAAGCTATATATTTAACAAGAGGCCCAGAGGGCCTGTATCGCTGCTGGAAATGTTAGCAAAATTGAAGTTGAAATAGCCAGATGTTGCTGGTAGTGTACATGTACATGTATTACATGGTTAGTCAGGGGTTATATTTATATACAGTTGGACCAAATCCTGTCATTCCTACAGGAAAAGGAGGATTTTGATGAATTTGCGATGTTTCTCCTATTAGGCCCTGCCCCTGTGCCCTAGGGGGGGTTTAGACCCACCATTTATACAAAATTTATTTCCCTTCCCCATAGGATGCTACTGTTCAAATTTGCTCAAAATACCTTCATCCCAATGGAAGAAGAAGGATATTATAGGTATTCCTCTATTTCCCTTATTTGGCCCCGCCTCTCTGCCCTAAGGGGGATCAGACTCACCGTTTATACAAAATTAAGTCCCATTCACCAAAGGATGCTTTAGACCAAACACCTACAGAAGAAAAAGAATTTTAAGGAATTTGCTAAATTACCCCTATTGGGCCCCACCCCTCAGGACGAAGGGGGCCATACTCTCTGTTTGTACAAAATTAAGTAGCTTTTGCCCAAGGATGCTCCAGACCAAATTATGATAAAATCCCTTAATCCCTACGGGAGAAGAAGGATTTTAAAGGTTTTGCGTCTATTTCCCCCCTTCGGACCAGGTGAGCTAAAAATCTGGAATCAAATATAAAGCACTCAAATTATGGTGTGTGTTTTTTTTTATTTGAAGGTGCCCTTAATAAAACAATGCCCTTTTTGCATCAAATACATCATACTGTATTCCATAATGTCTTAAGGAAAAGTATATCATTTTATCCATTAGTACTGTTTGTAGATAATTTGTCTGGACAACTTTTCACAAGTACTGCATGCAAAGATGTTAATGAAGGTCACATGGTGTACAATTTTCCAGTAAGCAAGCTAGTTGTTTTACTAGGAATAGTATTTGTTTGTTTATTTTAAATTTAGGCTCTGCAGCTTTTTAAGGTTTTTGTTTCCCAATTTAAAAATACGCAGCATGAGAACCAGTCGGTCAGATTGAGTCATGACATCCAATACTGCATTGCACCATCCTTCACGACTTTTTTTTATTCAAATGTTTTTGAAATCCAAAGTTTAAAAGCTTCTCTTCAAATACCCACACATAATGAGAATCACCGGACTTGGACAACTGACTAGGCTAGATAAAAATATGTCTGCTAGTTTTGCCAAACTCCATTTTCAAACACGCAAAAGTAGGACCATAATCTCTGAATGTAATGAAGTATTAATCTAAGTTGACGTTTTGTTGGCGAATACTGTACGCTTATATCCCAACAAAAAGGCAATGGTGAAGCGAGGCCCACCTTTCCTGACATAATTCGGGTTTCCTTCTGTATTGCTATCATGAAGAAGTGACACTTGATGATGATACATACAGCCATCTATATAACCCACTCAAGGTTACCTAACATTCAAACTCAACTGATTTTATTTAAAGCAAAATAGCAAGATGTTTTCTGTAAACTGATGTCTTTGATGAAGTCATATGCCTGCATAATACTCATACTGAATGATAAGAGCCATCAGAGAGATTTCCAGAACACAAAATGTTCTTTACCAAGACAACCCCTGGAATAACAAGTGTTCTTCACCAAGACGTCCCCTGGAATAACAAGTGTTCTCAACCAAGACAACCCCTGGTATAACAATTGTTCTTCACCAAGACAACCCCTGGTATAACAAATGTTCTTAACCAAGACAACCCCTGGAATAACAAGTGTTCCTCACCAAGACGTCCCCTGGAATAACAAGTGTCCTTAACCAAGACAACCCCTGGAATAACAAGTGTTCTTCACAAAGACGTCCCCTGGAATAACAAGTGTTCTCAACCAAGACAACCCCTGGTATAACAAGTGTTCTTCACCAAGACATCCCCTTGGTATAACAAATGTTCTTTACCAAGACAACCCCTGGAATAACAATTGTTCTTAACCAAGACAACCCCTGGTATAACAAGTGTTCTTCACCAAGACAACCCCTGGTATAACAAGTGTTCTTCACCAAGACATGCCCTGGTATAACAAGTGTTCTTAACCAAGACAACCCCTGGTATAACAATTGTTCTTAACCAAGACATCCCCTGGTACATGTATAAAAAATGTTCTTCACCAAGACAACCCTAGCTGGTATAACGAATGTTCTTAACCAAGACATCCCCTGGTATAACAAATGTTCTTCACCAAGACAACCCCTGGTATAACAAATTTACTTCACCAAGACAGCCCCTGGTATAACAAATGTCCTTCACCAGGACAACCCCTGGTATAACAAATGTCCTTCACCAGGACAACCCCTGGTATAACAAATGTTCTTCACCAAGACAACCCCTGGTATAACAAATGTTCTTCACCAAGACAACCCCTGGTATAACAAATGTTCTTCACCAAGACAACCCCTGGTATAACAAATGTTCTTCACCAAGACAACCCCTGGTATAACAAATGTTCTTCACCAAGACAACCCCTGGTATAACAAATGTTCTTCACCAAGACAACCCCTGGTATAACAAATGTTCTTCACCAAGACAACCCCTGGTATAACAATTGTTCTTCACCAAGACAACCCTAGCTGGTATAACAAATGTTCTTCACCAAGACAACCGCTGGTATAACAAATGTTCTTCACCAAGACAACCCCTGGTATAACAATTGTTCTTCACCAAGACAACCCTAGCTGGTATAACAAATGTTCTTCACCAAGACAACCCTAGCTGGTATAACAAATGTTCTTCACCAAGACAACCCTAGCTGGTATAACAAATGTTCTTCACTAAGACAACCCCTGCTGGTATACAAAATGTTCTTCACCAAGACAACCCCTGGTATAACAATTGTTCTTCACCAAGACAACCCTAGCTGGTATAACAAATGTTCTTCACTAAGACAACCCCTGCTGGTATACAAAATGTTCTTCACCAAGACAACCCCTGGTATAACAATTGTTCTTCACCAAGACAACCCTAGCTGGTATAACAATTGTTCTTCACCAAGACAACCCTAGCTGGTATACAAAATGTTCTTCACCAAGACAACCCCTGGTATAACAAATGTTCTTCACCAAGACCACCCCTGGTATAACAAATATTCTTCACCAAGACAACCCCTGCTGGTATTCAAAATGTTCTTCACCAAGACAACCCCTGCTATAACAAATGTTCTTAACCAAGACAACCCCTGGTATAACAAATGTTCTTCACCAAGACAACCCAAGGTTAACGGCAGAATGTTGTTCATTTGCTTTGTGTTGAGGTATGTAAAGGGCTTTAATCATTTACATATATACTTGACAGTGTACAACAGATAAACACAGCTCACACAAATACACACAATCAAACATTTACTTTAGCTGTAATTACACAATAACTGCCTTTGTGGGAGGTAAACCCTCACCCGCCTTTCAACTATATATGACTTTCCGGCACTTGCCCATTTCAAATTTGGTACCAAGACGTTTCGGTATTTGTATAAGACAATTTCAGTACTTCTAAAAAGTTGTTTCCATATTTTAGAAGATTTTCAGCACTTTGACTAAAATTTCAAATTTGTACTTTATTTGCTTTTTGTGTCTTGTATGTTGCTGACTTACATTTCAAGATTCTTCAGCATTTTCTGTGCATACAAAATAGTACTGAAACATCATAGATTTTGGTACCGAAACTATTGGGCACCGAAATGTCTGGAATCCATGGCATCTTATACCCTGAGTGCATTAACTGTAGTCCCTTCCACTCACTGTAAATAACACACGCTATTTCAATGAACTTGCTCCAATTCGTCTTTTTCATTATCTTACAATAATAACAATCATTAAGTCCATTATTTTCTAGACATGTTTGAGTGTTTGTTTTTACTGACTGCAGAAAAGTTCTGTTTATATATAAACATGATACACATATTTTCATAAGTTTTATAGAGATAATATATATGACTTCTGAAATTCTGTTCAAATGTCTACATGATAGTGAAAATGGAGGAGTCATTGGGAATTAACCAAAAAACTATATATTCAAGGAAAATGGAGCAGAATCACACACTGATGAAAAATTTCATAATTTACTTCCCTCTGATCCTGCTTAAACAATAACCCTGATTATTTGGTCAAGGAATATAGAGTCTTGGTAAAATCGCAACTATTTACACAATATTCCGTAAAGTAAAAAAGAGGTCAGGGTCACTATGCCTTATAATGGCCTCCTAAACAGACCTATCTGAAATGCTACCTTATTATACTGGCAATTTCACAGACCGTCCAACCTCCCTATGGACAATTATAAATCAGAGACTGGGAATCACAGGAGACTGTAATAACCCAGCAGCATCCCCTAAATATATACTTCTCTGTACACAATCTACAGGCTTTACAATCAAATACAATCAAGGCCATGTCTCTTACGTTATTGTAGATCTAATGTCACCTACATCTAAAATAAGTACAGCTCCCACGATCAGATGCCCTTGAATCGCTACAATTTAACTCTATTTCTAACCCAACTATTTGGTCGAATCAACACTTCTCCAGAGATAATAGGTTTCTGATTGTCTTAATCTGACCCATTTTCCGAAGTGTTAAAATGTAAATTCAAAATCGTGATTAAGAGGAAAGTTTTACACAAGTTTCAGTGACATCCCCGCCCCCTACATATTTATACGGAGTGATATACCTGCTTCTTCCATATTTGTTATCATCAACATTCCGCTCTCTCATTAACCTGTTAACAGTGACATCCTCGACACTCAGATTTGTTGTGAGTGATATCTCTCCCTTTTCCAGATTAATTCTCAGTAACATCCCCACCCCCTGGATGTAGATAATTAGTGGCCTCCACACCTACTCCAGATTTATACTCAGTAACATCCCCCCCCCCTGGATGTATATAATTAGTGGTCTCCACACCTACTCCAGATTTATACTCGGTAACATCCCCACCCCCTGGATGTATATAATTAGTGGCCTCCACCCCTACTCCAGATTTATACTCAGCAACATCCCCACCCCCTGGGTGTATATAATTAGTGGCCTCCACACCTACTCCAGATTTATATTCAGCAACATCCCCACCCCCTGGATGTATATAATTAGTGGCCTCCACACCTACTCCAGATTTATACTCAGTAACATCCCCAACACCTGGATGTATATAATTAGTGGCCTCCACACCTAGTCCAGATTTATACTCAGTAACATCCCCACCCCCTAGATGTAGATAATTAGTGGCCTCCACACCTACTCCAGATGTATACTCAGTAACATCCCCACCCCCTGGATGTATATAATTAGAGGCCTCCACACCTACTCCAGATTTATATTCAGCAACAACCCCACCCCCTGGATGTATATAATTAGTGACCTCCACACCTACTCCAGATTTATACTCAGTAACACCCCCAACCCCTGGATGTATATAATTAGTGGCCTCCACACCTAGTCCAGATTTATACTCAGTAACATCCCCACCCCCTGGATGTATATAATTAGTGACCTCCACACCTACTCCAGATTTATACTCTAACATCCCCACCCCCTGGATGTATATAATTAGTGGCCTCCACACCTACTCCAGATTTATACTCAGTAACATCCCCAACCCCTGGATGTATATAATTAGTGACCTCCACACCTACTCCAGATTTATACTCAGTAACATCCCCAACCCCTGGATGTAGATAATTAGTGGCCTCCACACCTTCTCCAGATTTATACTCAGTAACATCCCCAACCCCTGGATGTATATAATTAGTGGCCTACACACCTACTCCAGATTTATACTCAGTAACATCCCCAACCCCTGGATGTATATAATTAGTGGCCTACACACCTACTCCAGATTTATACTCAGTAACATCCCCACCCCCTGGAAGTATATAATAAGTGGCCTCCACACCTACTCCAGATTTATACTCTAACATCCCTACCCCCTGGATGTATATAATTAGTGGCCTCCACACCTACTCCAGATTTATACTCAGTAACATCCCCACCCCCTGGATGTATATAATTAGTGGCCTCCACACCTACTCCAGATTTATACTCAGTAACATCCCCACCCCCTGGATGTATATAATTAGTGGCCTCCACACCTACTCCAGATTTATACTCAGTAACATCCCCACCCCCTGGATGTATATAATTAGTGGCCTCCACACCTACTCCAGATTTATACTCAGTAACATCCCCACCCCCTGGATGTATATAATTAGTGGCCTCCACACCTACTCCAGATTTATACTCAGTAACATCCCCACCCCCTGGATGTATATAATTAGTGGCCTCCATGTATATTATCAGCGACATCAATGCTTCCTCCCTTTTAATTCTTAGTAACATCCCCACCCTCTCCAATTCAAGTAAATCCACATATTTTCTCTGTAACACCCCCCCCC
>NW_018408532.1:1203096-1210578 GCF_002113885.1 Mizuhopecten yessoensis
GATATAGGGCATCCCCGGGGGGGGGGGGGGGGTATCTACCATGTGGCCTACAACCTTAGATATAGGTCATCACCGGGAAGGATTTTAAGCCAACAAAACGCATCAAAACGCATCATCTAGCTCTTCTTACAATAACTACACGTTAAATAAAAACTCTCCTGATTGTTTTGGGGGCTTAACTCATTCACACCTGAAGACACATTTGAACTCTTCCATTTCAAAGGTTGGAATAGTTCATTATGAAATTTCAAAGGTGAATGAGTTAATCCATCTTATTTCTCTAACCTGAGTGAGTTGGTTTCCATCTATGAAGTACTTGAATGTCGATACACACATGGCTTCTTGAAGTAGATATGCTAGAAATATTTGAGATAAAAATAATTTAATGGATACATTTTTTTAAGTGCTTTTATAAAAGGAGAATCCTAAGTGTCAGTGCGGTAATGTCGGAATCAATAAGACAGATGACAATTCAAGGGTTTATATCATGCCTGTGCTACAAGTGACTCTAAACACACCGGTGACAATATACATCAGCACTAGGGGTTGCTCTAACAAGTTGAGAACAAAACTCCAATCAAATCACCGACACCTACTTGACTCCGTCCATCTTTGAGCTATTGATCGGAACTATCTGTGAGCGTCACACACATTTAGCATATGGCTTCCATCTCACAAATTGAAAGTTTAATACTCAGCATACATACTTACTACCGGGTTTATTGGGCATGCTCTTTTACATTTCCAATAAAACGGAGAAAGATATACAGGTCAGCGTTCATGTAAGTGACAAATCAATGTTTCACCCAATTCTTTACAGCAAGAAAACAGGTTCTTACCTCAGTCTAGTTTTTACCTAATCTATCATATCTGTCACCCAAAAATTAGCTTAAGGTAAAACATAATTGGAACAGATCAAGACATGAGAGTATAGCCTTCTTAGGTGATAATTTAGTTATTATTCTTGTATGCAGGAGAGATAATTTAATTATTATTCTTGTGAGCAGGGGAGATAATTTAATTATTATTCTTGTGAGCAGGGGAGATAATTTTGTTATTTTTCTTTAAAGCAGGGTAGATAATTCAGTTATTTTTCTTGTATGCAGGGGAGATAATTTAATTATTATTCTTGTAAGCAGGGGAGATAATTTAGTTATGAGCCTTCAATGCAGGGGAGATATTTAAGTTTTATGTTGTCCATACACTTAAGTTTACTCTGTATGCTGGGGGAAATAACTTGTCATTGCTCTTTATGCAGAGGATAAACACTTCATGTATTACTATATATGCAAGGGAAGATCATTTTAGCTATAAATCTTATAACTGCTGGAGATAAAAATCAATATATTATTATTTTCGTATGGAGTAGGATGGCTTTAGAAGCTAAGGTGACAACAACCTATACAATAAATATCTTAGTAATGCTTAATTAAATTTTAACAGAACCTACGCTGTTCTTGCCGCTTTTCCAAGGGTATAAATCTGAAGAAACCAATGCACCTCCTTGACACATAATAATTTATTTACTTTATATTCACTGTATATCCCAGTCCCCATTTGTCCTTAAAACAGTATGATGTTTATTCTGTTTCTAGCTTCTAAAGGCTATAGATTCTACAGACATCTGGTGTTATGTCTCAAACACCTGCCCAAGACACACGTTTCCCCCCAACTCGGAAACTCACAAGTCTCTTACAAAAACAACAAAAGATATGATCGACCATGATTTAAGCGAGATTATGACAATAAAGTAGACGAATATGTGTTGTCCTCAAGGACAGATCAAATCTGTAAGAATAGGAGAACCATCAATACTAATGAAACATCTCAGTGCAGAGAGGTTAGGGTTAAAATGGAGGTTACCTTAACAAAGTTATTATTCATGTTTATAGTCTACTGTACGTAGAGGAAAATAGCCAATTCATAAAATCACAGATGCTAACAACATGCACAATGGGCCCATATTACTTAATTACCTTTTCACATGTGACCTTCAAAGTTGCTCTTTTTTCTTTAATTAAGCAAGGTTTATGCATTTAGGTCAAAATTCAATACAGCATGTATTTTCAACATCTTTACACATTTGACCATGTGACCAAGAAAGTGGGTCAAGCTAAAATAACTTTTCGCAAACCCTGCCAGAACACATAAATCACATCACACACAAATTTCAAAATATTCAGTCATAAACGGGACTAAAATTGCAGTCACAAAAAATGCAAACTGATGAATGGAGGAACAACATGATAGCACAGAGATGCTCAACTTTTAGATGAAGAGATATCAAAAACAACTACAGTATTCAGTACTTAATGGAGACCGCAAAACACCATGTTATACATATAAATACTACGGGAGACATATATCTCTGTCAACGTACGGCTGTTCAAACCTAAAGGACAGCTGCACAACCAAGACCCAGTCTCTACAGAGAATTCCGATACTTGTGGCCATCCGACTGCCCCTGGGTCAATATGACACGATTCTGGTCAGACTACAATCATGTCAGAAATTGAGGCCAAATGACTAAAGCGATCTTACAGAGCAACAAGGTTCAGCTACACACTTACCTACTTTATACACACCAACCCAAAGCTAGGCTCGTCTGAAACCTAAAAATTGGGAGATGCAATGGAATGTGAAAAGCAGTCGAAATTTAACCCTCCTAAACAACAACCTGATTGATCATAACATATGTCAGCAACCCACACACAGCATTAGGTCTGATTGTTCAATTTTCAAAATTATCTCAAGAATTCAAGAAAAAAAGGTCTCATTACCATTTCTGAGGAGAAGATTGATTAACCTTAATGAATTTTCTACAGAAAAAAACCCCTTCTACAGTCTATTTCACCACATTAATGAAATGTACAAGGTTGTACACAGAAACCTGTCTTTAAAAGAATAGTGCTGTACCATACAATCTGGACTGCTAGCTGTTACAGTTACAGCAAACAGAGGTAAAACAACCCAGCACAAACCACTGAAAAACACATTGTAATATAATTTACACATATCCTTTCCTACTAATGACAATTCTAAAGGTTTTCTACAACTCCCATCACAACATTTCCAGGAATTAGCATCAGAAACGGGCATTTAATATGTTGATAGCAATGATGTTCATGTTTGGCCTTGAGAAAGATGACATATACATCTTCTTAAGCTTCACATATTTATTATAGTCACATTTAATGGAAAAACATGTTCAATCAGTGGTTCAAGAAAAAGTACATCTCCTGGCGTGTCTTCACTTCATTAGCGGGAGCTTGACAAACAAGTTTGCTATAACCTTGACGAAAGCTTGCATAAAGAGAAAACGTGCTGATTAAGTTACATCATGGAGAATGATGCAAAATAAAACAGGACATTCATCATGAGAAATGGTTGGTATTAATCTTGGTAATACAGGGAAAGAATGCTGCTAAATCCACGACACATAATGACTCGCATGAGAGGCGAACATTTCTAATTGTCACAGAAACAATGACATATCAGTGGAAATGTGTTTGAGATATTGGCTTCTAGTGCCCATACCATTACTACTCTACAAGTATTCAGATCAAAGAGCTACAGCCTGGTAATCAAATGCTCCTCGTAGATAAACCACGTTCTCGTAATAATCCTCGTTGTGAAGTTTTCAAGACAGTATCCTGTAGCGCTCACATCAGATTTTGCAACTTCTGATAAATCATGAAATTAGGTTTTACAATGCGATAAGAATAGAAATGAATCATTGAAGATTATGTGTTGAAAAATCATGAAGTAAGATTATTAGCAGTGATAAACAAATTAGCCTCACTTTGATTGGCTGAGATTCTCTAATCAGAAAGTATAGTTAATCTGAAATCCCCACTTGTTTAATGTTATGATGATAAGTGCAGTTAATTTTTGGAGTAAGTACAAAAACAATGGGTCTATCTAGATGAATCCCAAGATTTACTAGGAAAGTCGTAACAATAAATTTGTCAAAAACTATACCCAGCTTTTAACATCAAATCTAAGGAACAGCAATATAAATGCTTAAGTTAATTGCTCATAAAATTGCTTTCACTCTATCAATAAATCAGAAGTTTCATTTCTGTGTTTTGAATTAAGAATTTAAATGCTGCAGATTAGTGATATATTCACCCATTGTTAATTAGATTAGTCATATTTTCCTATAACCTACCAGATTAGTGGTGGTATTTTCTTACCACTTACCAGATTAGTCATATTTTCCTATAACCTACCAGATTAGTGGTGGTATTTTCTTGCCACTTACCAGATTAGTGGTATTTTCCTATAACCTATCAGATTAGTGGTGGTATTTCCGACCACTTACCAGATAAGTGGTATTTTCCTACCACTTGCCAGATTAGGGGTATTTGCCTACCACTTACCAGATAACTGGTATTTTCCTAACACTTACACCAGACGCCAGATTACTGGTGTTTTCCTACCACTCACCAGATCACTAGGTATTTTCCTACCACTAATACCATATTAGGGGTATATATTTGCCTACCACTTACCAGATTACTGGTATTTTCCTACCACTTACCAGATTAGGAGTATTTGCCTTCCACTTACCAGATTACTGGTATCTGCCTATACCGCTTACCAGATTACTGGTATTTGCCTACCACCACTTACCAGATTACTGGTATTTGCCTACCACTTACCAGATTACTGATATTTTCCTACCACTTACCAGATTACTGGTATTTTTCTACCACATACCAGGTTACTGGTATTTTCCTACCACATACCAGGTTACTGGTATTTTCCTACCACTTACCAGATTAGGAGTATTTTCCTTCCACTTACCAGATTACTGGTATCTGCCTATCCCGCTTACCAGATTACTGGTATTTGCCTACCACCACTTACCAGGTTACTGGTATTTGCCTACCACTTACCAGATTACTGATATTTTCCTATCACTTACCAGGTTGCTGGTATTTTCCTACCACTTACCAGATTACTAATATTTTCCTACCACTTACCAGGTTACTGGTATTTTTCTACCACATACCAGGTTACTGGTATTTTTCTACCACATACCAGATTACTGGTATTTTTCTACCACTTACCAGATTATTGGTATTTTTCTACCACATACCAGATTACTGGTATTTTTCTACCACTTACCAGATTACTTATATTTTTCTACCACTTACCAGGTTACTGGTATTTTTTCTACCACTTACCAGGTTACTGGTATTTTTTCTACCACTTACCAGGTTACTGGTATTTTTTCTACCACTTACCAGGTTACTGGTATTTTTTCTACCACTTACCAGGTTACTGGTATTTTTCTACCACTTACCAGGTTACTGGTATTTTTCTACCACTTACCAGGTTACTGGTCTTTTTCTACCACTTACCAGGTTACTGGTATTTTCCTGCCACTTACCAGGTTACTGGTATTTTCCTACCACTTACCAGATTAGCAGTATTTGCCTTCCACTTACCAGATTACTGGTATCTGCCTATCCCGCTTACCAGATTACTGGTATTTGCCTACCACCACTTACCAGGTTACTGGTATTTGCCTACCACTTACCAGATTACTGGTATTTTCCTACCACTTACCAGGTTACTGGCATTTTCCTACCACTTACCAGGTTACTGGTATTTTTCTACCACATACCAGGTTACTGGTATTTTCCTACCACATATCACATTTATAAATTACATAATAAGGACATCGTCTTACTTGGGATTAACACCTTTACAACATTAAAGTCATATAAAAAGGTTACTGGTATTTTTCTACCACTTACCAGGTTACTGGCATTTTTCTACCACTTACCAGGTTACTGGTATTTTTTCTACCACTTACCAGGTTACTGGTATTTTCCTCCCACTTACCAGATTACTGGTATTTTCCTACCACTTCCCAGATTACTGGTATTTTCCTACCACTTACCAGATTAGGAGTATTTGCCTTCCACTTACCAGATTACTCATATCTGCCTATACCGCTTACCAGATTACTGGTATTTGCCTACCACTTACCAGATTACTGATATTTTCCTATCACTTACCAGGTTGCTGGTATTTTCCTACCACTTACCAGATTACTGGTATTTTTCTACCACTTACCAGCTTACTGGTATTTTCCTACCCCTTACCAGGTTACTGGTATTTTCCTACCACATACCAGATTACTGGTATTTTTCTACCACATACCAGAATACTGGTATTTTCCTACCACATACCAGGTTACTGGTATTTTTCTACCACATACCAGGTTACTGGTATTTTCCTACCACATATCACATTTATAAATTACATAATAAGGACATCGTCTTACTTGGGATTAACACCTTTACAACATTAAAGTCATATAAAAAGGTTACTGGTATTTTTCTACCACTTACCAGGTTACTGGTATTTTCCTACCACATATCACATTTATAAATTACATAATAAGGACATCCTCTTACTTGGGATTAACACCTTTACAACATTAAAGTCATATAAAAAAAAAATAGTATTTATAAAAAAAGAAGTAAGGGACACTGATATGGTTATCAGAATTAGCTGTAAAGCAGCTTTTAGGATGAATACTTCATACATATGTCATTACCAGGATATCTCATTCATACCATGCAAGAGTAAAGCTTAGCCCTCTATAATTATGAAATATGCTCACTAATTAGGCAGCGTCCCTATTCTCCGTAATCAGTTTTTTGATAATTAGATATGTGGCAAGTTCCTATGTTTCTGTTAGATACATAATCGAACATGTCAGTAATCTGTATAGGCGTGACTGTGGTATAACATATCAAAAAGGTTGGAGTGTGATTCCTGGCTCACCGTGGGTACCTAACAACCAGCATACACTTACCGACAACCGCTTCACTAAACACTCCTCATCCCGTTATATACCTTGGAATTTTGATTAGAGATTTCCTAACAAAGCTCTATGGATATTCTGATGAAAACTATGCCCTTTATATCTAAATCCCCTTTCATTACCATATTCTACCAAAGAAAGACACAATACAATTTCTATCTTACAATCCCTTTCATGTGCATGACGTCACATTGGTAAAACAATGATGTGACGTCGTGAAATCTGGGACATTCCGATGCTGCAATATAGAAATTGCAACACCTTCTTGTAGTTTGGAGTTAATTCTGGTGACTGAAATGAGAGAAAAATATTATTTCTTGCCCTAGGATGTAGGAAAGGGAAATTCCGCCCTTGGGATTTTCAAATTGTTCCAATATCCTTGGCAAGCCTCAAGTTTCACCCAATTTAAAAACACCTATATCCCATTTCTACCACCATTCCTACCACCATGAAACAGTCTTATATTCTTTCTGCAGAAGACACTATGATCAATTATTATACTTTCTCTTGAAGACCATCTGTTATGGGCAGTACAGATTATCACTGCCTTCTGCTGACAGCATTATGGACTCTCATTGCCTTCTGTTGAAGGCATAGTCGGACTCTCATTGTCTTCTGTTGAAGGCATAGTCGGA
>NW_018408532.1:1211369-1222447 GCF_002113885.1 Mizuhopecten yessoensis
TTATTGAGTATCATTACCTTCTGTTGAGGGCATTATTGAGTATCATTACCTTCTGTTGAGGGCATTATTGAGTATCATTACCTTCTGTTGAGGGCATTATTGAGTATCATTACCTTCTGTTGAGGGCATTATTGAGTATCATTACCTTCTGTTGAGGG
Source organism: Mizuhopecten yessoensis (assembly GCF_002113885.1). Classification (NCBI taxonomy): domain Eukaryota; kingdom Metazoa; phylum Mollusca; class Bivalvia; order Pectinida; family Pectinidae; genus Mizuhopecten; species Mizuhopecten yessoensis. The sequence goes on from NW_018408532.1 coordinate 1,211,528, forward strand.
CATTATTGAGTATCATTACCTTCTGTTGAGGGCATTATTGAGTATCATTACCTTCTGTTGAGGGCATTATTGAGTATCATTACCTTCTGTTGAGGGCATTACTGAGTATCATTACCTTCTGTTGAGGGCTTTATTGAGTATCATAACCTTCTGTTGAGGGCATTATTGAATATCATTACCTTCTGTTGAGGGCATTTTTGAGTATCATTACCTTCTGTTGAGGGCATTGTTGAGTATCATTACCTTCTGTAAAGAAGGTCCTCTTAAAGTAACTATGGTTAATTATTGCCTTTTTTCAGGCATTTCCATAAGGACGCTCTGGTTAATCCTCATTTTCGATTGAGACATTAAACAATGTCGAATTGGTTGACGGTACTATTGGTTCCTTATGTTTATAAAGCTGTTTACCCACCGTATATTAATGCATGTGCTATGAACTTTTCCTTCAAATAATGATGAACCACATGTTATACAACAGGAAATGTATCTATTCAACTGACATTTACAAAATTATGTTACTGATACATGTATAATGAAAGTATTGTATAAGTACAGGAGATAGTTTAATTGGCATTCACAGGGAATATGAATGCTATATAATTAAAGGATTTTATTACCTAAAGTGTTTACACACGTGATGCCATCCAATTGACACTCATCGCTGCTGTGTATACTAATGTACCAAAAGCTGTTCAATGCTCAAATCCACTTTATAGAACTTTTAATGAACCTGGTACTTTAAAATGCTGTCATCTTTCATACAGAGAACCAAACAACTTGTCAGAGCAAGGAGTGTGTACATGTGTCCTTTGTTTAATGCTTCCAGCACACCCAGAAAACTCCACACAAGCTTATAGACATTAATGGGCATCCTCTCCGATAGCTATCTATTTTTTAGTAACCAGTCAGTCTCAAAAATCCATGCCTTCCATTTGTGATTAGGCATTAATTCATTCGTGAACACAGATGTTTACAAACGATTTCCATTTATTTGAGAATATTTCATAATTATCTGAAGGTTGTTATTTAGAATGGATACAAAAATTCACCACTGACACGGATTACATATCTCAGTCAATACTGTAACTATATTACTTTCTAGGCTGTTAATAATTGTAAATTTGCATGTATTGATTTTTGGAGTAACTGTTCTGTCAAACAGTTTCTTCACCAATTATACAGGCCTTACGGAGACCTAGCGAAAATAAAATCTACGTTATATTTCACTAGTAGTTATATATAGAAACTGGTTGAATCAACATGGTTCTTTGCCTGTTAATCTCAACTGAAGTGCTTTTTAATGAAATTTAATAAAAGATAGTAATGTGATGATAATTTCTTTTCTTCTAAGAACTGCTTTATAATGATGCTCAGTTCTCATCAAACTGCTTTAAGGATCACTTTCTTACTGCAGGCAAACCTCTGGAGAATTTCGTAGTAATTTTTCATTCATACAGTAACCTTCCCTTTATTTAGTTCATTTCCATCACCCATCAACCAAATACAAATGGAAACAGACTGTCAGAACAACATTTGGTTTACCAATGATTTTGGTTTATTTGTGTTTTACGTCCTTTTAACAGCTATGATCATTTAAGGACGTGCCAGGGTTTGGTGGTGGAGGAAAGCTGAAGATCCCGGAGAAAAACCACCGACCTACGGCAACTGACCCACACAGGTCTTGAACCCACAACCCAGAGTGGTAGCAGAGTGTCAGATGCCTTCCCACTTGACCAGCGTGGCCCCTTTTTGTTTACAAAATGAACCGAAACTGGAGTATGTCTTAAAACAATATGTATTCTCCTTAACTGATGTATATGTAAATGAAAATGATCAACATTTTTATAGAACATGATGTTTGAACACAATATTCATTTCTGGATGAAAACTAATCTCCTGCATCCCGTAACAGGAAGTTTTATACAACATCACTGGGCATGTACAGGAAATTAGCCTGTCTGTTCACAGGGGGAACATTTCACTTATATAAGGATTGTGAACAAAAGGCACAAGATCAAATAATCTTCTCAGAAAATCACACAGAGGACAAGCTTAAGCATATCAAAATTTAATCCTTTTTCACAAAGCTCTGCAATTCTCTAAAAATGAATTGCATCTCACAAATGTTAATGTGCTACCTTTGGGTTGGTTAGGCCACACAGCTGATCATTGGCAGGTGTGGTCACACAGTAGCTTCGAATTCTTCAGCGAGCATTGTTTGTTCAACATATTTGTTTACAGAGGCACATCTCCACACAGTCACTGGAGACCATCAGAATACGATCAGACCACTTTACGCTACCCTTGTCATGGTGTCATACACAGGCATACGGTAAATCAATGGCAAGCAAGACGATTGCGAAAACAGAAAACAACAACCTGGTGCAACAAAAATATTTTTGGAAACAACATATGACTTGTTTACATTACACAAACACCTGATCATGTGTCTGGCTTGACCTTTGCACCTGTTTCCTTGACCTTGAATCTTAACTCGACTAATGGATAATTCTGTACCAGCAAACATATAACTGAAAAATATAGACTATATATCAGCAGGTTCAAACACTCCACAGAATGTACATCCCCAATCACTAGTGGAGCTCACCATTTTTTAATTATAGAACAAAGTTCTCGGGCTCAAGTTTTAATCCGGAACCTGACATCATATTTGAATATTTTTAATTTAAAAAAAAAAACTGTGTTTCTGGTTAGTCTGATGAAGTAAAATTGTGTTTAAACAAAACTTTTCTGTCTCTTTATATGATAGTCTTAAGGAATGGCACATGATTTAGTATCAGTCTTCAGGTATAAGGTACATAATATGACATCAATGTTTATGCAGGAACAAGGTATGGCCTAAGTGTTTATGTAGAAACAAGGTATGGCCTAAGCTAGCTCTCAGGTAGAGACAAGGTATGGCCTCAGTGTTTAGGTAGGAACAAGGTATGGCCTCAGTGTTTATGTAGGGACAAGGTATGGCCTCAGTGTTTATGTAGGGACAAGGTATGGCCTCAGTGTTTATGTAGGAACAAGGTATGGCCTCAGTGTTTATGTAGGGACAAGGTATGGCCTCAGTGTTTATGTAGGGACAAGGTATGGCCTCAGTGTTTATGTAGGAACAAGGTATGGCCTCAGTGTTTATGTAGGGACAAGGTATGGCCTCAGTGTTTATGTAGGGACAAGGTATGGCCTCAGTGTTTATGTAGGAACAAGGTATGGCCTCAGTGTTTATGTAGGGACAAGGTATGGCCTCAGTGTTTATGTAGGGACAAGGTATGGCCTCAGTGTTTATGTAGGAACAAGGTATGGCCTCAGTGTTTATGTAGGGACAAGGTATGGCCTCAGTGTTTATGTAGGGACAAGGTATGGCCTCAGTGTTTATGTAGGAACAAGGTATGGCCTCAGTGTTTATGTAGGGACAAGGTATGGCCTCAGTGTTTATGTAGGGACAAGGTATGGCCTCAGTGTTTATGTAGGAACAAGGTATGGCCTCAGTGTTTATGTAGGGACAAGGTATGGCCTCAGTGTTTATGTAGGGACAAGGTATGGCCTCAGTGTTTATGTAGGAACAAGGTATGGCCTCAGTGTTTATGTAGGGACAAGGTATGGCCTCAGTGTTTATGTAGGGACAAGGTATGGCCTCAGTGTTTATGTAGGAACAAGGTATGGCCTCAGTGTTTATGTAGGGACAAGGTATGGCCTCAGTGTTTATGTAGGGACAAGGTATGGCCTCAGTGTTTATGTAGGAACAAGGTATGGCCTCAGTGTTTATGTAGGGACAAGGTATGGCCTCAGTGTTTATGTAGGGACAAGGTATGGCCTCAGTGTTTATGTAGGAACAAGGTATGGCCTCAGTGTTTATGTAGGGACAAGGTATGGCCTCAGTGTTTATGTAGGGACAAGGTATGGCCTCAGTGTTTATGTAGGAACAAGGTATGGCCTCAGTGTTTATGTAGGGACAAGGTATGGCCTCAGTGTTTATGTAGGGACAAGGTATGGCCTCAGTGTTTATGTAGGAACAAGGTATGGCCTCAGTGTTTATGTAGGGACAAGGTATGGCCTCAGTGTTTATGTAGGGACAAGGTATGGCCTCAGTGTTTATGTAGGAACAAGGTATGGCCTCAGTGTTTATGTAGGGACAAGGTATGGCCTCAGTGTTTATGTAGGGACAAGGTATGGCCTCAGTGTTTATGTAGGAACAAGGTATGGCCTCAGTGTTTATGTAGGGACAAGGTATGGCCTCAGTGTTTATGTAGGGACAAGGTATGGCCTCAGTGTTTATGTAGGAACAAGGTATGGCCTCAGTGTTTATGTAGGGACAAGGTATGGCCTCAGTGTTTATGTAGGGACAAGGTATGGCCTCAGTGTTTATGTAGGAACAAGGTATGGCCTCAGTGTTTATGTAGGGACAAGGTATGGCCTCAGTGTTTATGTAGGGACAAGGTATGGCCTCAGTGTTTATGTAGGAACAAGGTATGGCCTCAGTGTTTATGTAGGGACAAGGTATGGCCTCAGTGTTTATGTAGGGACAAGGTATGGCCTCAGTGTTTATGTAGGAACAAGGTATGGCCTCAGTGTTTATGTAGGGACAAGGTATGGCCTCAGTGTTTATGTAGGGACAAGGTATGGCCTCAGTGTTTATGTAGGAACAAGGTATGGCCTCAGTGTTTATGTAGGGACAAGGTATGGCCTCAGTGTTTATGTAGGGACAAGGTATGGCCTCAGTGTTTATGTAGGAACAAGGTATGGCCTCAGTGTTTATGTAGGGACAAGGTATGGCCTCAGTGTTTATGTAGGGACAAGGTATGGCCTCAGTGTTTATGTAGGGACAAGGTATGGCCTCAGTGTTTATGTAGGGACAAGGTATGGCCTCAGTGTTTATGTAGGGACAAGGTATGGCCTCAGTGTTTATGTAGGAACAAGGTATGGCCTCAGTGTTTATGTAGGGACAAGGTATGGCCTCAGTGTTTATGTAGGGACAAGGTATGGCCTCAGTGTTTATGTAGGGACAAGGTATGGCCTCAGTGTTTATGTAGGGACAAGGTATGGCCTCAGTGTTTATGTAGGGACAAGGTATGGCCTCAGTGTTTATGTAGGGACAAGGTATGGCCTCAGTGTTTATGTAGGAACAAGGTATGGCCTCAGTGTTTATGTAGGGACAAGGTATGGCCTCAGTGTTTATGTAGGAACAAGGTATGGCCTAAGCTAGCTCTCAGGTAGGGACAAGGTATGGTCTCAGTGTTTATGTAGGGACAAGGTATGGCCTCAGTGTTTATGTAGGGACAAGGTATGGCCTCAGTGTTTATGTAGGGACAAGGTATGGCCTCAGTGTTTATGTAGGGACAAGGTATGGCCTCAGTGTTTATGTAGGGACAAGGTATGGCCTCAGTGTTTATGTAGGGACAAGGTATGGCCTCAGTGTTTATGTAGGGACAAGGTATGGCCTCAGTGTTTATGTAGGAACAAGGTATGGCCTAAGCTAGCTCTCAGGTAGGGACAAGGTATGGTCTCAGTGTTTATGTAGGGACAAGGTATGGCCTCAGTGTTTATGTAGGGACAAGGTATGGCCTCAGTGTTTATGTAGGAACAAGGTATGGCCTCAGTGTTTATGTAGGAACAAGGTATGATTTAAGCTAGCTCTCAGGTAGGGACAAGGTATGTCAATTTGTCAATTTTTAATCGTTTATAGATAATTTATTTGGCACAATTTCAGCATTTATTAAATTGATAAACATTAATGCAATATTAATCTATGGCAGTATCATTTTTATTGACATTATTTTGCAAAAAAATGTGTCTTTAATTTTTTTGCAAAAAAATGTGTCTTTAATTTTTTTCTTCAAAATTCACTCCTTTTTTACATAAATTTCCATTTAAAATCCTTCAAATTCTGACAACCAAAATTTTTTTGGGGGCAGAAAATTGTCTTTACTTCAAAGCAATATAACTACAAAATTTGAAGAAATTCTACTGAGAAATGGTGACACAATCCTATTACCTTAATGTAGGAACAAAGTATATGGCCTAATTAAGCTAGCTTTTAGGTAGGGACACGGTATGGCCTCAGTGTTTAAGTTGGACTACTGATCTAACGAGGACACAGGATCTGCCTTAAATAGGAACAGAGTATAACATTAGCCATCGTAAGACCATAAATTCAGTGATACAAGTGTTATGTTTAGGTATAGATCTACGTCAGACTGACCTGAGAGTCGGACAAGCCTTGGGATGAGCTTCGGTGATGCATCCCCTTTGCCACCAACTGAACTATCAGCACTGGAGCAATCCTAAACATTGGCCTTGAGCCCTGCACACTCTCTAACCTCCCCCCAGACCTCGCGATCATAGGGTAACAATTAAAGTCAAGCATCAGACACAGTTTTATGGTTTTCATTATATTTTATGGTTTTCATTATAAAACAGGAAAAAATTATCATTCCAACTATTTATTCATATGCAATTTAGCAAACATCTAATTTGGGCCATACAATCTTTTCCTTATAACATAAAGATGACAATACAGATTATCTCATAAAAGTGCTCGGTTTTTAAATATGCAAAAAAAATCCATCAGTATTCAAATGGCAGCCACAAATTTATGAAAATTTATTTGTATCAACATAATGGCTACTTTATATGAATACGATAAAACTATTAACAGATGGCGAACATGACAATGTTATAGCTCAGAAATGAAGAGGAATAACAACAATTCAATAAAAACTGACATTAAAACAACTTTATAGCAACAACCATGACTCCATGGAAATTAATCAATTGAATATCAGCAATATAAATGAAATAAAAATAATCCTTGATTTTATTTCGATACCCCAGAGGAGATATCATAGACATCAGTACAACAAACATAGCATACAACTCCTGCCATGTCTATCCACGTAAATATCTACTTCACTCATGAAAGGTTTGGAAACAAAGGTGGGTGTTTTCCAACATCACATGATCAAAAAGTGTCATGCCCAATCCTACAACCATACAGACATGAACTATTATATATAATAATACCCGACGTTAACATCAGACAATAACATCAACCATTATAAACCATAACACTACCCATTAAACCACCTTATAAAACCTTGAAAGAGAACAATAACACCATCAATTACACACCATAACACCATACATCACACACCATAACACCATCCAATAATACCATAACACCATACATCACACACGATAACACCATCCAATACATCCCATAACACATCCCATTACACCCCATAACCCCATCCAATACATCCCATAACACATCCCATTACACGCCATAACACCTCCAATACACACCATAACACCATCCTTTACATACCATAACACCACCATAACACCATCCAATACACACCATAACACCATCCACACTACCCATTAAACCACCTCATAAAACCTTGAAAGAGAACAATAACACCATCAATTACACCCCATAACCCCATACATCACACCCCATAACACCATACATCACCCACCATAACCCCATCCAATACATCCCATAACACCATACATCACACTCCATAACACCATACATCACCCATAACACCATACATCACTCACCATAACACCATCCATTACCCACCATACCACCATCCATCACACACCATAACACCAGACATCTCATACCATAACACCATACACCACACACCATAACACCATCCTTTACATACCATAACACCACCATAACACCATCCAATAATACCATAACACCATACATCCCATACCATAACACATCCCATTTCACACCATAACACCATCCACACTACCCATTAAACCACCTCATAAAACCTTGAAAGAGAACAATAACACCATCAATTATACACCATAACACCATACATTAATACCATAACACCATATATCACACACCATAACACCAATACATCACACACCATAACCCCATACACCACACCCCATAACCCCATCCAATACATCCCATAATACCATACATCCCATATCATAACACCATCCATTAATACCTTAACACCATACATCACACACCAAAACCCCATCCATTAATACCATAACACCATACATCACATACCATAACACATCCCATTACACACCATAACACCATACATCACACACCATAACACCATCCATTAATACCATAACACCATACATCCCATACCATAACACATCCCATTACACACCATAACACCATACGTCACACACCATAACACCATACATTACATACCATAACACCATACATCACACACAATAACACCATCCATTAATACCGTAACACCATACATCACACACCACAACACCATCCATTAATACCATAACAACATACATCACACACCATAACACCATCAATTACATACCATAACACCTCCAATACATACCATAACCCCATACATCACACACCATAACCCCATCCATTACACACCATAACACCATCAATTACATACCATAACACCTCCAATACATACCATAACCCCATACATCACACCCCATAACCCCATCCATTAATACCATAACATCATACATTACACACCATAACACCATACGTCACACACCATAACACCATACATTAATCCCATAACACCATACATCACATCCCATAACACATCCCATTACACACCATAACCCCATACATCACACACCATAACCCCATCCATTACATACCATAACACGTCCAATACACACCATAACACCATACATCACACACCATAACACCATACATTAATACCATAACACCATACATCACACACTATAACACCATCCATTACATATCATAACACCATCCATCACACACCATAACACCATACATCACACACCATAACACCATCCATTACATACCATAACACCATACACCACACACCATAACACCATCCATTAATACCATAACCCCATGCATTACACCCCATAACCCCATCCATTACATACCATAACACCATCCATTACATAGCATAACACCATACATCACACACCATAACACCATACATTAATACCATAACACCATACATCACACACTAGAACACCATCCATTACATATCATAACACCATCCAATACACACCATAACACCACCCATTAATACCATAACACCATACATCACACACCACAACACCATCCATTACATACCATAACACCATCCATTACATACCATAACACCATACATCACACACCATAACACCATCCATTAATACCATAACACCATCCATTACATACCATAACACCATCCATTAATACCATAACACCATACATCACACACCATAACACCATCCATTACATACCATAACCCCATACATCACACACCATAACACCATCCTTTACACACCATAACACCATACATCACGCACCATAACACCATACATCACACACCATAACACCATCCAATACACATCATAACACCATCCATCACACACCATAACACCATAGATCACACACCATAACACCATAGATCACACACCATAACACCATCCATCACACACCATAACACCATACATCACACACCATAACACCATCCTTTACATACCATAACACCATACATCACACACCACAACACCATCCTTTACATATACCATAACACCATACATCACACACCATAACACCACCCATTACATACCATAACATCAACCATTATAAACCATAACACTACCCATCACACACCATAACACCATACATCACACACCATAACACCATCCTTTACATACCATAACACCATACATCACACACCACAACATCATCCTTTACATATACCATAACACCATACATTACACACCATAACACCATCCATTACCTACCATAACACCACCCAAGAAAAACATGATCATGCTTACTTTTATAATACATGAAAATAGTTTTAAACTTTAAATATTGTCAATAGAGCAATCTCACTTCTAAAACCTTTGTGTACTTAAAACATCTGCAGCTATTTCTGTAGCAGATCTAAGGCAATATGGGGGTATTAACATTTAAAAGATAAAACTCTAACACAGACAATTAGCATATGGGGAACTGTTGATCAGGAATATCTTTTGTTGTTAACATCCTAGATTGTCAATAAAATGGAGTTTTGTTTTTAGTATTTTTGATTTTTTACATCCTGTGGCTACTTTTCATATAAGAAGCAATCAAAGGGAGCTAGCTCTTACAATAAAGGCCCCTATCAACATAATAATAAAGTTCTTATCTATTGACATTCTTTGACAAAGAAGGATGGTTTTGATAGTGGTTCTCCACCTACTTCTGTGCCCAGCATACTTCTGTGCCCTGCTGTGCCCTTTATTCTTCTGTGCCCTTCTGTGCCCTTCTGTGCCCTATACGTACCTATGGCTATTTTGAAACCTGTTATATAAGATTTTTATCATTTCTTATTGATCCACTGATGTTTTTAGAAATTTACAAAACACACAATATGATACATAAGAAATATGAGGTGAATCAGTTTGATACCTTGAAATCAAGGTATAATTAAGGCAGAAATTCTAGTTATTTAACGGTCATAAGATTTCTTCATAACTTACATTTTTATTTTATTGATTAACCCTTAGGCTGCTACGTACGGCATATGCCATTTTGAAAAGTCGGGTCGTCAGTGCTATGTACAGCATATGCCGTTTCTCGGTCTGTAGGTTGTGATCGGTAGCCGAGAGCCAGGAAGTGTGAAGTCGGGTTGTTGCTATAATGCGTATAGTAGAAGGTTTCTGATTGGTTGTTTTGTCATTACTTTCGATATTCCCGGCAGTGTACCCTAGTAATGACCAAAGGTGTGCGAGAGAATTTCCAATCGAAAAAAAAATCATAACAAGAGGCCCAATGGGCCTGCATCGCTCACCTGTTATTAATCTAACACTTGTAATCTTAAGATTTCATAAGAACCTATTAAAAGATTTAAACATATGACGCCTCTGACCATGATTGTCGAACAAGGACATTAGGTTGAAAGTGGATCAAGGTCATTT
>NW_018408532.1:1223886-1236309 GCF_002113885.1 Mizuhopecten yessoensis
ACCCTGAGCATTTTGGTTATTCAGAAGAAGTTGTTTAAAGGTTTTTTAATACAATTGACCCCTGTGACCTTGAATATAATTGAAGGTCATTCATTTGAACAAACTTGGTAGCCCTTCACCCAAGCATGCTACTGGCCAAATATCATCTCCCTGGGCATTTTGGTTATTGAGAAGAAGATGTTTAAAGTTTTTGACATATTTGACCCCTGTGACCTTGAAAATAGGTGAAGGTCATTTATTTGAACAAACTTTGTAGCCCTTCATCCAAGTTTGCTTCTGGCCAAATATTGACACCCTAGGCCTTTCGGTTATTAAGAAGAAGTCGTTTAAAGTAAAATATTGACGCCGGACGATGGACGGACGGACGACGGATGGACGGACGACGGACGCCGCGCCACGGCATAAGCTCACTTGGCACTTCGTGCCAGGTGAGCTAAAAATGGCGGACGAGCGGTGAATATGATGGTAAAAATTTATTCTCCAGTGTCACCTACAATGATAATAAAGGTTTTGAAGGGTTTGACATGGTTGATGTGGAAATACTTCGGTGTAACATAATATATAACTTTCCAATGAACGGCTTTGTGCCCTACACAAACAGGAAAATATCGGCGGACATAGGCGCACATTTCATCTGCAGGTGGGGCCGAATTGAACATAGACATTGATACGTTTTGAGTCGATTTATTTCTTTAAACTTTTTATCGATGATTTAATCATAAACTAGACCGTAGCTAAGATATATCTATATGCCGACTGTGACAGTAAATATATTGAATGACGACCTGAAACCTGTAGCAAATCACATGCAAATGAAATACCAGTCCTTTTTACCTGAGAATCTCCGTGTAAATGTACAGCGTCTTATGTCAAAACTAAAGTTTATAATCTCTGTTATCATTTGCAAATCACATTTGCGGACAAAAATAATTTTAAAATGATCTTTCTCTTGCTTAAATCTGATTAATTAGAAGTTTCACCTTTTCTTACCTTTATTACCACCTGTACAGGTAAATACTGTAGCAACTTTAGAATTGAAAACGTTAATATAAACTAGAGACAACAACGAACAATTTTCATATGACTTTTTTTCACATAAAACAAAGATTTTTTAAGTTATGCACATTTGAAAAATCAAGTAATTTAAATTTCAATAATTAATTCAGCAGTGGTGTCCCTTTACATAGAAATCAATGTATCAGCCTAAGGGGTTAAGTCATTGGCTAACCCCAAGTTCTGCCTTAGCTGATTATACTGCCTTAGCTGCAGTGTTACAACTCATACTTATTGTCTGAAGGATCCCTGTATCATTGCCAAAAACTGTAATTAATCATGGAAAGCTATTTAATCATTTCTGAAAAATACATATACTTTACGGAACATTTTATGAAATTGTAATAAAGATGACAAAAAAACAAAAACAAATCAACAAGTGTCTTCTGACTATAAAGATCCAACAGAGGCAGACCTGGACTGGAACCCTGGACCTCCGATCATTATACTGTCACTGGAACCCTGGACCTCCGATCATTATACTGTCACTGGAACCCTGGACCTCCGATCATTATACTGTCACTGGAACCCTGGACCTCCGATCATTATACTGTCACTGGAACCCTGGACCTACGTCATTATACTGTCACTGGAACCCTGGACCTCCGATCATTATACTGTCACTGTAACCACCTGAGCTACCTAGTCTATAATGTATTACCTGGTCCCAGACACACAACAGTTACAGCCAAAACCAAATCAACTCATTCACCCCTACATATTCAAACTGGACTTGCCCACTCTATGATTTGGTAAGGTTCAAATGTGACTTGAGGGGTGACTGGGTTATAATTAAGGGAGGTTACTGTATGTACACAGTTATACAGCAGAAGAACTCTCTGATGTTTTGTCTGCGCTGACACACCGATCCATAACAGACCTTACAACTCATACTTATTGGCTAATCTCCAATATCTGCAATAACTTCTTTCCATAAAAGTCAAGAAAAAAAAGTATAAGATCCCAATAAGTAATTGTTGTGATTGAGGTGATCAGACCAGGCATCTCATTCAGGGAGTAACGGATATAAACCTGGCACACAATGCACTCTTCGAGCGATGTAATAATGCAGAACGTCTCACAGACCTTATACAGCATTGCTGTACTTTAATAGGTCAAACACAGAAAAGTTATGCTCTTTTTATGCCCATGTCTTACAAGAACTGGTCTAGGAAATTGTCTACAGCTGCAGTGTGGAATCATTCTAGACCGAATTTGATGTAAATTGTACACTCTAACCAATAAGTATCGCCATCGTCAAGAACACTCGTACTTCATTTTGTCTATGTCAAGGCATGGCAATTGCAAGTATAGAGTATGAAGCGCACTCAACTTCATTACCAACATCTGAGGTGAAGACACTAAATTATGTTCTTAGAACTCTGAATTGCATTCGTGATCAGTTTGTGTCAATTTTGTCACGGTTTAAAACAACCATGAAGACACGACTTTACAAATTGGTCAGTATTAAGGGACAAAGTGAATAGCCTTACTTTGACAGTAACATAGCCATGTTAAATTAGAGTCCATTTTTAGACCACCTAGCAAGTCTAATTTCAAAGCTTATTTTGAGAGTCAAGCATGCATGTTTAGTGAAGTTATACTAGAGTCAATGCTTTAGCATCATCTTTCACAACTGTCTGTGTCTACACTGAGACCTTAAAGATTTTAACTTACATCTACACGTATACATCTACTTTGAAAACTCTTTCCGTTCAGAGTTCATGTTTAGATTGATTTTTTAAAGACTAAACCTAAAGTCGAATATTAGAAAGACAAATTTCTAAAGTCAAATATTAGAAAGACAGGTTTCATAATTTATTTACTTTTGAGGACTCTTGGTATTTTGATTCTATATTTAGGATAAACTTCTTAGGACTACCTAATCTTAAAGTATAATGTTTAGTAAGTCATATCAACTTCATTAAAAATTATTTATTTTCATAAAAAGTCAACTTTCAGAGTTAATCTTTTGAATCAGCTTTCAGCATCTTACAGTGTTCTAATTTTTAAGTTACGGACACAAAAACATGACGGAAGCGGGGTAAGGCTGCCCTATAACTAGTACGTACCACAAGATGTATTGTACATCATAAATACGGTGCTGACAGAAACTACACCCAAAAGATCAATGAAAGTTGTCTCAGATTTGACAGGATAGCTCTTTATTAAAGACTTTATGAGATTTCTATAGCCAAAACCCATAGCTGCCCTAACACATTACGTGACAGAAGGTTCGGCTAGAGCGTGACAGAAGCAAAGGTTTGGCTGGAGCGTGGTCCACTATCCTTGTATTTATAACGTAGTCTCAACACAGTAACGTATGATCAATGAAAACCCCTGTGTAGTTGTACGCTGTCGGTAATCCACTAGTGCCTAAGTGGAGTTAATAGATAAGATGATTATCTACGATTACATCATTGTATTGATACATGGGACAGAGCCAGGCTTTCAGGTCTAGATCTCCTTCATTTCTGCATGTATTACCATCTAAAATGTGTCGACAGAAACACTGAACGAACTCACTTTTTATTCATTAGATTCCATTATTCCATCATTGAGAATCTAAAGTAAAAGTTTACTAGCAAGCACAGCACAAAATTGATAAAGAATCAATATATTGAGATAACGCCTCATCTCCATCACGATTTCTGTAAAAGCTAAACCCTCCCATTACTGGCATCAGGAACAGAATCCTAGGGTACACTGTTTAATAACTAATGTAGTTAGTGGTTCAGCATTTCTAAAATACTCTTTGGATGTGAATGACAAATTAATCACAGCTAGTACAGACAATATAGATGATCAAATAGATATAACTGAAGAACCTTATTTGAAAGGGCTATTGAAATAGGCTGTACATATTTAGTTCAAAATGTTTTATTTCGCTGCACTTATAGTCGAAATACTAATTAAAAGTACAGGTTTGAATCATTTCCATGAAATAATAATTTCACACACACAATGGCAAGGGGGACATAATTAAGATACAGAATGTCCTCTCCTGATCACTCTATATAATTATGGCTCTTTACCAACGGCCATGACCACAAAGACATGGTTCCTGTATTAAAGATCCTTGTTCACCCATACCACAAAAAACACTGGTTAGTTCTACAGAAGATTGTCATGCACACATTAGTCTCCCCTTGCAGCAAACCAGAACACGGTACTACTGTTGACTGCTCAGATAATGAGGGAAGATCGAAGGTTTGAATACTGGACTGGCCCCAGATAATGAGTGAAGGTCGAAGGATTGAATACTGGACTGGCCCCAGTTAATGAAGGAAGGTCGAAGGTTTGAATACTGGGCTGGCCCCAGATAATGAGGGAACATCGAAGGTTTGAATACTGGTCTGGCCCCAGATAATGAGGGAACATCGAAGGTTTGAATACTGGACTGTCCCCAGATAATGAGGGAAGAACGAAGGTTTGAATACTGGACTGTCCCCAGATAATGGGGGAAGGTCGAAGGTTTGAGTACTGAACTGGCCCCAGATAATGGGGGAAGGTCGAAGGTTTGAATATTAGACTGGCCCCATTGCTTTCAACACTCAGGACACTTCTGTTATATTTCGGGATTTCCATTTCGGATGGAAATACCAATTGTTTCTCATTATGTTTTTTCTTATTATTCTTATTTCACAGATATTGTTAATAGTTTATCTCAGGAACGTAAACAGAAATAACGTTCATATTTCAGTATGTAATAGGGGACATCTCAATCTCTAATTTGTCTGGAAACGATCATAACATCAAAGGTCAAGGTCACAGATCTATAAATAGAGCATTTATTAACGTTTTTCAAATGCCCATAACTTCATAAGCGATTGCTGTACTGCAGGAGCGCTTTATACTACTTGTAGATCTATGTCAGGCTAATTTTTTCCCATGACATGTTATCAGTGATGTTAATTATACACTTGTTACCTATTTCTGATGCTGTGTAAAAAAGACAGAAAAAAACTAATAAAAATATTCAAATTACTCATTTAAATATGAGATACAGGCCAGGGGAGACAACAGTAATATACACCTAACGTTTGCAGGTTTTTGATATCCACAATTCCCTTATAAGAAAGTGTCTCATAGGGTGGAAGGTGGGCTAGAAAAAGATACACATCAAATCTGTTTAAACACCACTATGTCCAAATTTTACCTCATATTTAAATGAGAAATTTGAGGAATATTTTAATTAGTTTTTTTTATAATTAGCATCACTGATTGCAAGTAAACAATTAATAAATGAGGGGTGTTATGTACCTTCTCTTCTGATTCAACAATAGTTTACATTTAGTTAGATTCCAACATTTTGGCCATTAGAGTCACCCTGGTTTCACTTGGTAAGTCTAGTATCAAGAATATCACATGTACAGTAGACTTTGCACAGCACTGCTAATAACGCGATACCTCTGTAGATTAAAATTGAAAAGGGGGTATGAGCCCTGTGACATATTTTATATAACGTAATTTAAAGTTATTTTGTTACTATATTCTAGGTTGCTCTTCATTATTAATATGAAGATACTATTCTTTTCAAGGCGTTTATTTGCAAGTATCATTATTCGTTGAATGTTGTAGTAAAAGTATTACAGTAATATATGTCATGACCGGACGCGCAGTTGATAAGCTCCTTGCTCTATAATAACAAGAGATCCCAGAGGGATCTTGGCGCCCACCATTGTACCATCTTCATTAGTTCTTTGTCAGTTCGATCTTTTCTCTTCTTTCCTCTAATCTGTTTGATCGAGTCATGTTAACAGTAAATGCACCTTGAGGTAACTTTTGATCTAAACTTAATACTGATGTGTATGAAAGCCAACCTTCAAAGTGAGTTTGTCATTTCACATATTTACTAGTACAGTATTTAATGTGAAAGAAATAGAATTGATCATTGCAATATGAGAAAGATCTGTTTAGTTCTTCCTTTAGCCATTTTGTGTTTATGATCAGTCTCAAAATATAACATGGAAAACGAGGGATCAAAGGCATCCTACATATCAAATTTGAGAAAGATCCCTCAAGTTATTCCTGAGAAATAATACTAACAAATCTTCAATGTCAAAAATCGAAGACGGCTGTCGGTAGGCGATTTAGTTTAACTGATCAGTTTCAAAAGTAAACATGAATAATAAAGGATAGTGGGGAACCTGCATTGGCTGGCCCAAAAACAAATTTTGGGGCGAGTTAAGAATTTGAAGCACTGGCCCAAATGACATAATTATTGGAGGCCCAAATAATTTTGCCAAGAAATATTTCCACAGCATTTAACACAATGCTTCAGCACCGTTAAATTACATTTAACATGACAATGTTTGTTATATGTAAAACAGAATAAAACATTATATTTTAAATTCTTCAACCCTAGTTAAAACCTGACATGATCCACTCCATTCAGGTCTCCCCAAAAAGAAATACACAACACTCGCACCTCAAAGAAGACACACTGACAGTAGTTTATATAGAAAATCTGAAAAAAAACATCACATTTTCTAAATCACGTACAGTTCAATTCAAATCGAAGTAAGGACAACTGAAAAATGTACTGTCCCCCAGTTAATGTTGAAGGGACTATAATTTCTTTTATTCATAAATTTTTCAACAGCCTAAACTATTTTTGTTGGGCCCAGTCACTACTTCACTTTTGACAACTTTTGGTCGCCCAAGCAAGACGTTAATCGCCATTGGCAAGCGAGAGACCATCCATTTCAGGCACTGCTGCACAACATGGGAACAAGGGGAACTTACATATAAAATTTGATAAAGATCCCTCTTGGACTTCCCAAGAAATAGCGATAACAAACTTTCACTATCAAAATCCAAGATGGCTGTCTGTCGGCCGTGTTGTTTATCCGATCAGTCTCAAAAGTTGCCCTACACAGCTAAGGACAAAGGGGAACCTACATATTACATATAAAATTTGAGTAAGATCCCTCCGGTACCTCCTGAGAAATAGCGGTAACAAACCTTAATTCACTATCAAAATCCAAGATGGCTGCCTATCGGCCATGTTGTTATCCGATCAGTCTCAAAAGTTGCCCTGCACAGCTCAGGACCACAGGGAACCTACATATAAAATTTAAGAAAGATCCCTCTGGTACTTCGTGAGAAATACCGATAACAAACTTTCACTATCAAAGTCCAAGACGGCTGCCTGTCGGCCATGTTGTTATCCGATCAGTCTCAAAAGTTGCCATGCACAGCTTAGGACCAAGGGGAACTTACATTTAAAATTTGAGAAAGATCCCTTTGGTACTTCTTGAGAAATACCGATAACAAGAATTGTTTAAGGATGGACGATGGACGACGGACGGCGGACAACGAACCACGGACGACGAATGGACGGACCACGGACCACGGACCACGGACGCAGGGTAATTTGAAAAGCCCACCATCAGATGCTGGTGGGCTAAAAAAGTGGGCGTATATAGAATCCCAGTGACAGAGATGTTCATTTCTGCGCAAAAATATGAATTTACGGAGGATTATTTCACATCGCCTGGCCCAAAGTTTTATTGTGTGTAATTAATTGCTATTTAACTTGAAGATGATGCCAGCAAACATACCATAAAAACTCGTGTAATTTGTGCATTTTTTTTTTTTAAATTTAAAGCCCAAAGTGGGTGGTGCGCAAAATAAGTGTAAGCAATTTCAAGGGTTTTTTCAGGAAAAGATCAATGATTCTGACACACAGCCATCTTGGACACAAGAGATTATCTCCCTTGGTAAAAGGAACTTAAAGATAAATGACGATCAAATTTATTTATGTCAAATATCAATAAAAGATAACAGTTGATACATAATGTGTTGTTACCTGAGTTTATGTGAAAATGTTATTAAATAGGTACTGTACAGTATACATCTTCTGGAAATCAATTTATGGAAAAACCAAACGAAGAAAGTATAGCGAATTCCGATGCCAAAGAATCGCCAATCAACTTATGTTTCGACATCTCGGTGCTTTTCCCCCATAGTTACGTTCAATAATAGGCTCCATTTCATGTAAGTTCAGTTGGGGTTTTTTTCAAATCGCCTATGCCATGTTTTTTCCCGGCGTACTTTCATGTTGATCTCGCGTCTAACACTACGTAAACATGTGATCGATAATAACCTTGTGAATTATTTCAATATTTATTAAGGAGGCTCCACCCTTTCCTAATTAGCCAGCAGAATTCAATGAAAGTTTCACATAATGGTTATGTCACTATGTAGAGATGATTTTATGAAAATCTCAGCATTCCGATAAACTGGGGATTTTTTGGTAAAAAATACCAAAAAATTTAATTTTTGTCAAATTCAACACTTTCACATTTTTTGAGCGTGTTGTATTGTTTAAAACTAAAACAACAATATAATAATGAAAAGAAACATTGCTAATCGACCCTACAAATATTTTAATTATCATGAAATATCTACAACATGTTACAAAAAGCATTTTTTATTGAAATTGTATAGATAAAAGTTACTAAATACAAGCTAAAAGCAAACAGGACACATAGTTTCATTCAAAAAGAGTGAAAAATTGAACCAAATACACACAAAGTCTTTATAAATAATTTATTTTACATTTTACAATGATTTTGATCCTGGTGAGAGTTGTCTACCTTGAAAAAAATCAGAACTTTTTGCCGAGGGATAGAATTTATACAATGACACTTATTTTCCTTACTATTCCAAAAACGACGGAAATAAATTAAATTACAATATTTAAATGTCAATTTACTGTTCTTTTATGGAACAAAATTACTCTCAATCATGTACACTTTGGACATCATTCCATAGCCCGCTTACGCATGCATGGTATATTAACATATGTCAGGTTAGGCTATCGCATGGTATGCCGTTATTACGTGCACGCAAATGCGCTTGCATTTTATAGGGATCTTGATATTTTACAAACCACTATTTTCACAGAGTTATTGTTATTGCATTTGTGAACCGATTTAACTGGCAGAGCGTAACTCGCTCGACAACAAAAGTCGTAGCTACCAAGAGCTTGTGAACTTCTGTTAGCACGTGTCGTTGCGGTGAGGTTGGTAAACACAAAACACCAGTATGCATTCCATGCGCCTCATATATGACCTTCTTTAAGTCGTCTGATCGTATGTCAGTGTTTTCCTGTGAGTTAATTAATGTCTCTGTATCATAAGCTTTATTTCTGAAGTACGTGTGATTACACGTTTCCAAGTTAAGTCTCGATATCGGGTGTTGATATATCATTGTCACGCACGTGTACTATTGTTTACCCGGTGTTACTATAATTTACATTACGGTATTGGAATGCCCGATACGCAATACGGAAATGACGAAACGAAAATACGACAAGAAAAACATATGTATTACGAAGGGTGGAAAGTCCTTAAATGAAGTGTAGTCTGCTTTGATTTTTTTTCTCTTCGAGTAGATTTGAAGAGGACGTATTGAACGTCTACGCTTTTAGTATAAACATAATTTTTTTTATCCCCTTTTCGGTCAAAACAGTCTGTAGTTCTGACAATGCAGCAGGGCTTCACGCCATTTGTTAGTGAAAAAAAAAAAAAAGTCTGTCGACCGCGACTGCAAATAGTTTCAATTATATTTCAGTAGAGCTATTGTTAATCGGTATTCACAGATAGAGTGTTAGCTAATTACTGCAATGTAATTTGTATTAACTGTGGTGTTGAGAAGTGTCAATAATTTTTGCTGAGCATGCATGGCGATCCTACTTGGCCTATTGTCTGGGACCAGACAGCGTCGGCAGTTAAGCCCTGTCGCCAAACCAGCAGTCATTACCACAGATGACCATTTTTAATAATGTTAGAGTAGGTAAAAATTGTGTCGCCAAAAGATATCGCCAAACTGAAACTGAACTGTGACATATGACCTGGTTTGAAGTGACGATACCCAAGCCACCATGATGCACCCTTCTCACTGATCGTAATTATGGTCATTAAAAGGTATCTAATTATGTCTGTTATCAGGAGACATGCACCAGCGGTAACTAAACATCGAATTACTTATTAATTGATATGATTTTGTAAGCAAGTAAATGTTTTATGTAAAATATTGCTAAAATGAATTGATATATGTCGATATGCGCACATGTGTGTGTAAAGTGTGATCAGATATTTCAAAGAAGACAAATAAGAAAATGCACATTTTATGCAGTTTCTTTTTAGTTTTAACATTATTGTACCTGTAAACAATACTTATGAACTCACTTATAATAAACAAATTACAAAAAACCTAAGAATCCCAAGCGGTTTGTCTTTCATTTTCAGAGACCGATTTTTGGAGCATGAGCATCGTTTATTTTCAAAGTAGAAGCTTTTATCCAGATTTTCAGCCTCAAAAAGTACCTGCGCAAATTACACAGGTTTTAAGGGTATTCAAAAACTGAATCTTTTTTCTGTCGAAGATATAACATATTATGTTGCAGGTACTCTGTAACTTTTACAATCGTTTAAATATCACATCCTTTCTTTTAATTAGGTCTCCTTAAGAGATTATTACTCAACAGCTATTTCTATTCTATAACACATCAACCAGAAGACAATATATAAGGTCGGAGGCCAAAGGATTATTTAATGGGAACTTTGTTCACCTGACAACCTGGCCAGGGCCGACCAGGATTATCACAATTGGCTTCGTTTTGGAAGACATACCTTTATCCCCATCTAGCAGTCTTTATAAAGGTCAGGAAAATCTCATCGACACAGTGTTTTACAAATCCATTTTTTTTAAATACATGTATTTGAGAAAAAAACAACATCCAAAGCCTGACTGTGCGCTCTATATAGCTAATCAAGATGCGTAGATTTTAAAATTTTAAAATATTTAAATATGTGTATCTGTTCGTTTAGTAATTAATTGTACTTGATTTAATGAATACCATTGGGTGACCCTGGGGTATGAATGAGGTACAAAGTTGGTCAAAGAAGGGAAGCGAAGGTTTTTCATGGAAATCCTGTGTTTTGATCTTGATCAAATGTATTTATTTTTATTTTTATCTTGATTTATTTTCAGTCATGCCAGAAAAAACCTTTCCATCAATGCTCTTCTCATGATTTTGACTTAGTAAATTTTTCCTATCAAAAGTTTTTTTCACTAATTCACGTATCAGCGAACATAAATTTGACAAATAAGCTAAGACATGTACGTAAAAATGTAATGAACTCCTTGCATGCTAAATAATGAAATGCCTTCCCTATACCCAGACACTTATAGACTTTTACAATGCTTTTGAAATCAAAATTTGTCCTCTATTTCCAAAGCGTTATGTCTTAATTTGTGTGACCATCTCGGTGAATGATTTTGCCATAAAATTGTCTGTGAGCCTTGTAATGTTTGCACACTTCATGTTTAACTAAGTAGGTCACTGAAAATGTCACAATCATCCACTTACACCTGCAGAAAATCACCTAAAAAAATCGGTAAAATTTCCATCATAAAACAATAAACCTCATGTTGTTATGCAACTTTCATTTTGGTTTATACTGGAGACAAGACAAGAATTATGGTGAGTGATTTTAATTGACATATATCAAGAAAACGAGTGTACCATTGATATGTCAGTGAGGCCCTTGGTGTACAGATACCACTGGCAGACGGTCATCGAGCACAGACAGTAAACCACTGGCAGACGGTCATCGAGCACAGACAGTAAACCACTGGCAGACGGTCATTGAGCACAGACAGTAAACCACTGGCAGACGGTCATGGAGCACAGACAGTATTTACTGTCTGCAACATGCAAAGTATTTTAAATAAGCTGTGAATGTCAGGTCAATTTGTGAAATTAAGTTGGCACAAAATTTCAGTCATCAACAATAGTTAAGTAATGGTAAGGTAGGAGTCTGTGTGTGTCTGGGTAGGAATATCTAGTATAGTTAATTTTTTATCTATAACCTATAAAACTTACTTGTGATGGGTCAGACTAGACTTGATGGTCATTAATGAACATTTTCCTTTCAATAAAATAGACCTCACGCAATGTACGTAATCAATTCACACTTGACCCTGGACGTGTCACTCCTCGGGAGAGATTGGAAAGTGTTACATACATGCAAACAGGACATTAGTGTGAGAGGTGGATCACCTTCCACTCTTCAACAAAAACCTTTCCATCCTGGCCCTCTTCTATTAAGAACCCCAATCCTACATCTCAAACACTGACCACCTATAACCAACACAACCAAACTATCCTTCGTTCTAGCTATCTACCACCAACCAACCATGACAATACCACCAAACTGTGCTCCCTACTACCTCTCCAACACTAACCATCTCTCCAACACTAACCACCTCTCCAACACTAACCACCTCTCCAACACTAACCACCTCTCCAACACTAACCACCTCTCCAACACTAACCACCTCTCCAACACTAAC
>NW_018408532.1:1237205-1241377 GCF_002113885.1 Mizuhopecten yessoensis
ACCTCTCCAACACTAACTACCTCTCCAACACTAACCACCTCTCCAACACTAACTACCTCTCCAACACTAACCACCTCTCCAACACTAACTACCTCTCCAACACTAACCACCTCGCCAACACTAACCACCTCTCCAACACTAACCATGAACAGATTAGCATTTTTATAAATACAAAAACTACGATCAACACATACTCATTTTGTGCAATTATTTTAAGTGCGACTGAGGCATTCTAAAATAACAAAACCTCTATAACCTGTAGGCTTACAGCAATACTTTTCCCTGTGTTGTCATTTACAAAACCAATAAACCTGCTCCTCCTCTTCCTCCTCATCATCATCAGCCTTTATCTACTAAGGCCTACCACTATACGTTTCTACAGCTATCATATATAAAACTGTTCTTACTGCAGTATTTTTATAACATTTAAGTACTTCCTATAAATTATCTACAAGAACAAGTAATGTTTGACAATCATTATCAAACTAATACAAAGATTTACATTATATTTAAGGGAGACAGGTGAAGATTGATGAGCCACTACAGTATATCTTAAACCTTCTAACACCCCGCCATCTCCTTTGCTCCTAATTCAACATGCAAAATCCAAATTAGCCCTGCACTGTGGTGTATTATAAACACTATCTCCTAGACACATAAATCATTTTCACCTTCAACTCAAACACATTCCTCATCTACAGAAATTATCATGACTGATATAGTCAGCCCACCAACATCTTCACCTCAAACACATTCCTCATCTACACCAGTTATCTTGACTGATATAGTCAGTCCACCAACATCATCACCTCAAACACATTCCTCATCTACACCAGTTATCATGACTGATATAGTCAGCTCACCAACAACCTCACCTCATACACATTCCTCAGCTACACCAATTATCATGACTGATATAGTCAGTCCACTAACATCATCACCTCAAACACATTCCACATCTACACCAGTTTTCTTGACTGATATAGTCAGCTCACAAACATCCTCACCTCAATCATAGTCCTCATCTACACCAGTTAGCATGACTGATATAGTCAGTCCACCAACGTCCTCACCTCAAACATACTCCTCATCTACACCAGTTAGCATGACTGATATAGTCAGCTTACCAACATCCTCACCTCACACACATTCCTCATCTACACCTGTTATCTTGACTGATATAGTCAGTCCACTAACATCATCACCTCAAACACATTCCTCATCTACACCTGTTATCTTGACTGATATAGTCAGTCCACCAACGTCCTCACCTCAAACACATGCCTCATCTACACCAGTTAGCATGACTGATATAGTCACCTCACCAACATCCTCCCCTCAAACACATTCCACATCTACACCAGTTTTCTTGACTGATATAGTCAGCTTACCAACATCCTCACCTCAAACACATGCCTCATCTACACCAGGTATCCTGACTGATATAGTCACCTCACCAACATCCTCCCCTCAAACATAGTCCTCATCTACACCAGTTATCATGACTGATATAGCCGGCCCACCAACATCCTCACCTCAAACACATTCCTCATCTACACCAGTTATCATGACTGATATAGTCACCTCACCAACATCCTCACCTCAAACCCATCCCTCATCTACACCAGTTATCATGTCTGATATAGTCAGTCCACCAACATCCTCACCTCAAACCCATTCCTCATCTACACCAGTTAGCATGACTGATATAGTCAGCTCACCAACATCCTCACCTCATACATAGTCCTAATCTACACCAGTTATCATGACTGATATAGCCGGGCCACCAACATCCTCACCTCATACATAGTCCTAATCTACACCAGTTATCATGACTGATATAGCCGGCCCACCAACATACGCACCTCAAACACATTCCTCATCTACACCAGTTATCATGACTGATATAGTCAGCCCACCAACATCCTCACCTCAAACATAGTCCTCATCTACACCAGTTATCATGACTGATATAGTCAGCCCACCAACATCCTCACCTCATACATAGTCCTCATCTACACCAGTTATCATGACTGATATAGTCAGCCCACCAACATCCTCACCTCAAACATAGTCCTCATCTACACCAGTTATCATGACTGATATAGTCAGCCCACCAACATCCTCACCTCATACATAGTCCTCATCTACACCAGTTATCATGACTGATATAGTCAGCCCACCAACATCCTCACCTCAAACATATTCCTCATCTACACCAGTTATCATGACTGATATAGTCAGCCCACCAACATCCTCACCTCATACATAGTCCTCATCTACACCAGTTATCATGACTGATATAGTCAGCCCACCAACATCCTCACCTCAAACATAGTCCTCATCTACACCAGTTATCATGACTGATATAGTCAGCCCACCAACATCCTCACCTCAAACATAGTCCTCATCTACACCAGTTATCATGACTGATATAGTCAGCCCACCAACATCCTCACCTCAAACACATTCCTCATCTACACCAGTTATCATGACTGATATAGTCAGCTCACCAACATCCTCACCTCAAACACATTCCTTATCTACACCAGTTATCATGACTGATATAGTCAGTCCACCAACGTCCTCACCTCAAACATAGTCCTCATCTACACCAGTTATTAGAACAATATCTCTGGTGGGTATAGACCCCACACAGACATCACATGGTATGGACCCCCTCCCTGGTACAAACATCAAAAGGTATGTATACACTCCCACAAAAACGTGACTAGATTAAGTCATCCCCCTACAAATATCATAGGGAACTGACCCTGACACAAACATCACAGGACAAACAACTCTTCCATTTCAATACAATGTATTTCTGTTTTCTTCATTTCATATTTCAGAAATATTTCTTGAATTCCTGCAATAAAATATATCAAGCTTCTGAAAGACAATGAGTCATGCGTTTAAAGGATGAGACAATGACTAATTCCGTTTTTAACGTAACATCACAAGTGCCTCTGTAAGTGAAAATCTTACAACAGATTTTCATCACCATCAAACCTCTTCCTTTTTATTTTTTAATCAGCTTTGATTATCAAACGTTTGATAACATTTTCTCTTTTTACATTTAAATCTAAGAAGAGCAAGGATTGGACAAGATGATTCAGGCAACTGCCAATCCAGTGTGCCGGGACAGCCTTTGATCTATGAAGCATTCTGATTGGACACAGAAACATGATGTTATTTGACAGGAGGACCAGTGTGACAGTGAATATCTGGCCTGCCACGTACATCAGGGCTGTGTTATGAACGTGCTATCAATTTTATATCTACACCACAACTTTCACGTAGATGAATTTCAAAGGTTTCTATGTTAGCTTCGATTGATATTCTAATATCAATCGCAACCAATTGCTGAAACATTTCCTCTGAAATTATTACAACAAATATTTCCGCAAAGAAGTTTGAATGTGGAGGTAAGGTTTTACAGAGTGAAAATCATTCTTTAATGGTTGCTAAATATTTAAATTTTATCTGAGAACAAGTTTTGTATGCTTAACATGAAATTATTTTTCATAACAAATAGAATACTCAGTGTGTTACATTTTATTACACATATAGCTTGTGCAGTGTATGTTTAATTAAACATAGCTCACTCATTATCAGTGTATGGTTTATTACACATAGCTCACTCAGTGTATGGCTTATTACACATAGCTCACTCAGTGTATGGTTTATAACACATAGCTCACTCATGATCAGTGTGTGGTTTATTACACATAGCTCACTCATTATCAGTGTATGTTTTATTACACATAGCTTACTCAGTGTATGTTTTATTACACATAGTTCACTCAGTGTTAGGTTAATCACACATAGCTCACTCAGTGTATGTTTTAATACACATAGCTCACTCAGTATCAGTGTATGTTTTATTACACATAGCTCATCCAGTGTATGGTTTATTACATATAGCTCACTCATTATCAGTGTATGTTTTATTACACATAGCTCACTCATGATCAGTGTATGGTTTATTACACATAGCTCACTCAGTATATGTTTTATTACACATAGCTCACTCATTATCAGTGTATGTTTTATTACACATAGCTTACTCAGTGTATGGTTAATTACACATAGCTCACTCAGTGTATGGTTTATTACACATAGCTCATGATCAGTGTATGGTTTATTACACATAGCTCATTCAGTGTATG
>NW_018408532.1:1247639-1275706 GCF_002113885.1 Mizuhopecten yessoensis
TCAGTGTATGTTTTATTACACATAGCTTACTCAGTGTATGTTTTATTACACATAGCTTACTCAGTGTATGGTCAATTACACAGCTTACTCAGTGTATGGTTAATTACACATAGCTCACTCAGTGTATGGTTTATTACACATAGCTCACTCAGTGTATGTTTTATTACACATAGCTTACTCAGTGTATGTTTTATTAAACATAGCTCACTCAGTGTATGTTTTATTACACATAGCTCATTCAGTGTATGTTTTATTACACAGCTCATGATCAGTGTATGTTTTATTACACAAAGCTCACTCAGTGTATGTTTTATTACACATAGCTCACCCAGTGTATGTTTTATTACACATAGCTCATGATCAGTGTATGTTTTATTACACATAGCTCACTCAGTGTATGGTTTATTACACATAGCTCACTCAGTGTATGTTGTATTACACATAGCTCATGCAGTGTATGGTTTATTAAACATAGCTCATTCAGTGTATGTTTTATTACACATAGCTCACTCAGTGTATGGTTTATTACACAGTGTATGGTTAATTACACATAGCTCACTCAGTGTATTTTTTATTACACATAGCTCACTCAGTGTCTGGTTTATTACACATAGCTCACTCAGTGTTTGTTTTATTACACATAGCTCATTCAGTGCATGGTTTATTACACATAGCTCATTCAGGGAATGTTTTATTACACATAGCTCCCTCAGTGTATGTTTTATTAAACATAGCTCACTCAGTGTATGGTTTATTACACATAGCTCATTCAGGGAATGTTTTATTACACATAGCTCACTCAGTGTATGGTTTATTACACATAGCTCACTCAGTGTATGGTTTATTACATATAGCTCACTCAGTGTATGGGTTATTACACATAGCTAACTCAGTGTATGGTTTATTACACATAGTTCACTCAGTGTATGGTTTATTACACATAGCTCATTCAGTGTATGGTTTATTACACATAGCTCACTCAGTGTTTGGTTAATTACACATAGCTCACTCAGTGTATGGTTTATTACACATAGCTCATTCAGTGTATGGTTTATTACACATAGCTCACTCAGTGTATGTTTTATTTCACATAGCTCACTCAGTGTATGTTTTATTACACATAGCTTACTCAGTGTATGTTTTATTACACATAGCTTACTCAGTGTATGTTTTATTACACATAGCTTACTCAGTGTATGTTTTATTACACATAGCTTACTTAGTGTATGTTTTATTACACATAGCTTACTCAGTGTATGCTTTATTAAACATAGCTCACTCAGTGTATGTTTTATTACACATAGCTCATGATCAGTGTATGTTTTTTTACACATAGCTCACTCAGTGTATGTTTTATTAAACATAGCTCATCCAGTGTATGTTTTATTACACATAGCTCACTCAGTGTTAGGTTAATTACACATAGCTCACTCAGTGTATGGGTTATTACATATAGCTCACTCAGTGTATGGTTTATTACACATAGCTAACTCAGTGAATGGTTTATTACACATAGTTCACTCAGTGTATGGTTTATTACACATAGCTCACTCAGTGTTTGGTTAATTACACATAGCTCACTCAGTGTATGGTTTATTACATATAGCTCACTCAGTGTATGGTTTATTACACATAGCTAACTCAGTGTATGGTTTATTACACATAGTTCACTCAGTGTATGGTTTATTACACATAGCTCACTCAGTGTATGTTTTATTACACATAGCTTACTCAGTGTATTTCTTTTGATAACATATCTTCGTCTACATTTAATAAATGTATTTTTATACATCCGTAGTAACAACCTCATGAAGTTTCCAAAAAAATGTCTACATTCCCATTTTCAGCTCATTCCAAGGCCCCCTGATTCAGTATATTTTCAAAATATTATTTATATTTCCATGGTTAATGAATCTGAATAAATGCATATCTATAACAACTCTATGGCAAAAGACTCCATGAAATCACTCATTGTTTCCATGACAACAGTAATTTTGTTTCCATGACAATGGTAATTTTGTTTCCATGACAACACTCATTTTGTTTCCATGACAACACTCAACATTCATTTTGTTTCCATGACAACATTCATTTTTTTTCCATGACAACACTCATTTTGTTTCCATGACAACACTCATTGTGTTTCCATGACAACACTCATTTTGTTTCCATGACAACATTCATTTTGTTTCCATTGTGGCATAATTATTCTGCATAATTTCAATTGTAACATATTCATGGTTTCCATTGTAATGATCTTCGTAACATTGTGTAAACAACTCACATTTCCAAGCTGTTAACAATAGCTCTCCCATAAATACAGCAAAGCCAACTTACCTGAAATGATAAAAACAGAAAAGAAACATTAGAGATATAATTGTATATCAGAGAGGTACATCTGGGCATCAAATCATAAAACAGAAAGGTACATCTGAGCATCAAATCATAAAAAAGAAAGGTACATCTGGGCATCAAATCATAAAACAGTAAGGTACATCTGGGCATCAAATCATAAAACAGAGAGGAACATCTGGGCATCAAATCATAAAACAGAAAGGTATATCTGAGCATCAAATCATAAAACAGAAAGGTACATCTGGGCATCAAATCATAAAGCAGAAAGGTACATCTGAGCATCAAATCATAAAACAGAGAGGGACATATGGGCATCAAATCATAAAACAGAAAGGTACATGTGGACATCAAATCATAAAACAGAGAGGTATATCTGGGCATCAAATCATAAAGCAGAAAGGTACATCTGAGCATCAAATCATAAAAAAGAAAGGTACATCTGGGCATCAAATCATAAAACAGTAAGGTACATCTGGGCATCAAATCATAAAACAGAGAGGTACATCTGGGCATCCAATCATAAAACAGAAAGGTACATCTGGGCATCAAATCATAAAACAGAGAGGAACATCTGGGCATCAAATCATAAAACAGAAAGGTATATCTGAGCATCAAATCATAAAACAGAAAGGTACATCTGGGCATCAAATCATAAAGCAGAAAGGTACATCTGAGCATCAAATCATAAAAAAGAAAGGTACATCTGGGCATCAAATCATAAAACAGAAAGTTACATCTGAGCATCAAATCATAAAACAGAAAGGTACATCTGGGCATCAAATCATAAAACAGAGAGGTACATCTGGGCATCCAATCATAAAACAGAAAGGTACATCTGGGCATCAAATCACAAAACAGAAAGGTACATCTGAGCATCAAATCATAAAACAGAGAGGAACATATGGGCATCAAATCATAAAACAGAAAGGTACATCTGAGCATCAAATCATAAAACAGAGAGGTACATATGGGCATCAAATCATAAAACAGAAAGGTACATCTGGACATCAAATCATAAAACAGAGAGGTATATCTGGGCATCAAATCATAAAACAGAAAGGTACATATTGGCATCAAATTATAAAACTGAGAGGTACATATTGGCATCAAATTATAAAACAGAGAGCTAAATATATTTGCATCAAACCATAAAAGGGGCATTACAACTGGGTATTCTTTCATAAAACAGACAAGTTAACATTTATGCATCATATTATAATTCAGGATGGTACATCTGAGCATCACATCATACATCATTCTCAGAAAAACAAAATCATTTTCTGCAGGCGATTTCAACCATTATCCTCAACTTCTTTTCAAATACAAAAGTTCATAGATATATGAAGAAAGACATTTCAACAGTTTATCAATTAAAACTTCAACTAGGCACTTTGAGCTATATATAGACAGGCAAAACTTGTTACTCAATTATTCTATAACAAAGAGCGAACAATGGGGGCGATAGGCCTGGCGTCTAATTGTCGCTCAGTTGTCATGTGTAGGTGACAGTATATATAGGTTTGTGGAGTACCTGAAAGGCAAGGGAGGAGGGAAGTGTGGTAGGTTAGTGGGAGATCGGAGCAGTAGAAGGATAAATTCATATTTGTACAATATAAGGGAGGTATATCATGTGTGGGGGGGGGGGGGTTTGGTGTTTTTGGAAGTGAGGAAGTTATGACTATATCTATTTATGGATGTGAGAAAGTTACGTATCGTCTGGTTGCAGATATTCTTCAGATGTTATTGAAGGATTTTTCCATCTCGAAAGAGAAATTTTAATAACAAAAAAAATATATGCGAAGGTGAAACATCTTGGATATCAGAATAACCTGTAGGAAAAATCTGACCTGTATCGAACACAGAAGGGATGATTTATATATAATTCAATATAACACTATCTTAAATAAGCAGGTTGTTGATGATTACTAAGTCAATGGAAATGCTCCCAGCTGTATGGAAAGATTGCATTTCAGATCAATAACATCTCGGTAAATAATATATTATTAAATATTTTGTACCTTTGCCAAACTGTCTGCATTATATATGACGTGATTGCACCGGCAGAAAAAAACATAATCAACCAATCAGAGTATAGAAAAAGCACAAGAAAATATGGCTCCATAGTCATTTACATGGTCAAGTCAACCGAAAAACATCGGGCAATTCTACAAAAATCCATTAAGGTTGAAAAGATGTATTGCTTGTACGGCATCAGGCAATCTGATAGCATGTACCACCAACTTATATTGATAGGGAATTCCAAAAGTTCTAATCCAATTCGTCAGGACATTAATCATGTAAAACTCCCAATATCAAACTTGATCTGTTCCACTGCGATTCCCGTTTTTTTTTTTTTTTAAATAGTATTTGTATTGGTAGACAGATGTAGCGCCTCACCATACCTCAACCAATCTCTTCCCAGCTATGATTGGCCCCGGTACAAACCACGACACTATGCTAGACCAACATACGTAATAAAACCCAGTAAAGTGACAATCATTGAATCTGATACATGGCATGTGCAATTGTAATTATTCAAAATAGTGGGCAGGCGGTCATTATAACACAGAAATTACATACTGAAACTTTGACCTATGTTCAGAAATAACTGCCAGAAGTTGTTAAATCCAATGAATTCAATTTTGGAGCTCTAAATATGGTACTGATTGAACACTGTTGTTGGTGCGTGATGGTTAAACTGGAAACAAAAATATCTTCAGTATAGTTTATACCGCCCGACTATATATCTCGAGACGATTACAGTTAGCTATTTATTTAAATTTAAATCCTTGGTATAAATTGTGTCTTCTAAATGTCTCTATATCCAACATTCTTCTAGGACTATCAATAGTGTTAAGCTCTCAATCCTAGTCAAACCCTTCTAGTAAGACTTATTAATACCAGATTCTTTATTCATGAAACCATTCTCATTCTCAAACTCAGATTCTGTGC
Organism: Mizuhopecten yessoensis; assembly: GCF_002113885.1. Taxonomy (NCBI): domain Eukaryota; kingdom Metazoa; phylum Mollusca; class Bivalvia; order Pectinida; family Pectinidae; genus Mizuhopecten; species Mizuhopecten yessoensis. The sequence continues at coordinate 1,252,947 of NW_018408532.1, forward strand.
TCGAGCCAAATTTCTTGTCCTGGTGATAAACTGATTTATTTTGTTAATGATTCGGATAAATTTGGAGATATTCAAAGTCTTATAATGCTTGTAACATTTTCATTTGACTTTTCATCGTGTCACATGATATAAGCAAGTTACAAGAAAGTTTAAGTTTGAGCACAGAACCCCTGCTTGAGAATAAGATTGATTTCATGTTTAGTGATACGGGTACTGGGGTTTCTTACTGAATTTTAATTCCATCAAAGTTTAAGGGTATCGTATATTCTATTTTTGGCCTCCTGTAATAATTTAATTGTTTGGGTAAGGGTTCAGTTATATCTGTTTTAAGGTTGAACCAGTAACTGCTGTGTGTATTTGGAAACTTTCCCTGCAGTTTAACATGAGCCTTTTTTGCCCTCCGCAATTAGGGCCAATTGATCAGTACAGTGAACTTCAGTAAACAACATAATGTACATAGAAATAAAATTAGAAGGGCAAATCTAATATTGGGACGAATATGGATTTTACCGTAGAAGGGCAAAAGTATCTCGGCATACAGTATATGGCTACTGTTGTTCATGCCACCAACACAATGTTTCTCCCCCTTTACAAAGCTTTTTGTCACATCATTCTTACTCCGTGTAATGTCATTATGTAAATCCACACATTCTCTTGGTATCAGTGGTCATATTACTCATCTGGAGCAGGTCAGCAAGGTTTGAACATCACTAGTGCCAATGAAGCCAAAGGTCAAGGTTGTTACAAAAAACACCAAACATGTGTTAATAGCATTCAGAATACAAAGCCTCCTTGCTGGGAACGGTGCGGTAATGACATTAAGTGAAGGTACAGCGGAGGTCAACCAATACCTCATCTCATCACACAGGGCAGAACTTGTTTAAGGTCAAGGTCCCACTCTTTGAGAGATTGTCAGAAATGCATGCATCAACAACATCGGTTTGATTGGCTTTGCACAGTGACAAATGAAGTGCCTTTACCCTTTTATCTGAGCTACAGAATGCCAAGACAATAGCAGCCAGTACAGAAATCTTATACCATATCTGTCACGTTAATCTCATCTAAAATGATTAATGTCAGGTCTGTTCGAAACAGATTATGTTTATTGAACTATTTTTATATTTAATTTCCACAGCATTGCTTTCTTCTACCATGCCTTTTGATGTGCACGTGAAATTAGATTGTCACACTAAATGAATCTGAAATAGAGATCGGATTGCAAATAGCCACACCATCACATTTATGTAGGTAGTGAAGATAGCAATCACGTGTTTCATCACCAATATATTACCAATTTTTACCACCACCACCACCACCACCACCACCACAAACACAGCTTGAAATGCTACATACGGTTCAAAGCTACCCTAATCCACAGACATACAACAGCTTTCTGCATGTTGTCTTAACAGTTTGAATCTGATCTTTACTCCTTCCCACTGACAAAGCTAAAATTCTATTTATGCTATAAACAACACCTACCAACCAACAAATACGCATCTAAACATTGTTTGTGATACTTGCCAGAAAGTATTTGTTCTTGGTGAGATTTGTCAGAAAGACTGGCAGATAATGTTAGATCTAACAAAGAACCAATTTCAGAACCATCAGCATGTTTATTTGTACAGGGACTGTACAAACAACTGTGTAAACTAACTGTATGGAAACATAGTGCAGTTTAATGGACTATTTGTTTCCCAACGGCAGTGATTACATTTTTTAATTCTACCTCTAACTGAGCCCTGTCAGCAGTCCAAAGCCCTAGATACACCTGACAAAACCAGCAAGTCATAAAAAGACCTTGGTACATCATTTAACTAGAGCACCACATTGCAGTTTAATAATTGTAATTTCGCAAGATTGATCATGAGGCATATGACTGCAAATATAAGGATTGTCTGTGTTAATTTTAGGACTGGGTTGTTTTTGTACATGATTTTGTTTTTGGTTTGTTTTCTAAAATGTGAAGTGCCATTCTTGGAACCTTTCTGATGCATATTTTGAACAAAATGCATCATAAAATTTATCAATTCTTTTCTTCACTTTAGAAAACAAGAGGCCCAATAGGGCCTGTATCGCTCACCTGAATATTGAAGCAGTCATAGAAAAATACTCTCATTAAATATTATATTGCACTAAAAATATTTCCCTCACAAACTTTGTTGGTTCCACCTGTTGAAACTACCAGCAAAATATTATTATAAGATTCTATGCTTTTTGTTTCTCCTTCAGAAGTTGCTGACATATTTTTCCCTGTGACCGTGTAAGTAGGTCAATGTCATTCTCCTTCTCAAATTGGTTAGCTCTATTCCAAAATGCTACCAGCCAAATCTTATGAATCCATTCCTTTTAGTTCTTGAGAACGAATCCTTTAAAATGTTGTTGACCTCTGTGACCTCTAAAGTCGGTTGAGGTCATTTGCATTTGCAAACTTTGTTTGGCTCTTTCCCAGGAAATAACCAGCCAAATATTAAGGTTCTATTCTTCCAGTTCTTCAGAAGAAGTTGTTCTTAGTGTTAAACATATCTGACTCCTGTGACCTTGAAAGTAGGTCAAGGTCATTTTCATTCTCAAACTTTGTTGGGCTCTTTCAAAGAAAGCTACAAGCCAACTATTTAGGTTCTATAACTTTCAGTTCTTCAGAAGAAGTCGTTTTAAGCATTAGACATATCTGACTCCTGTGACCTTGTAAGTAGGTCAATGTCATTTTCCTCCTCAAATTGGTTAGCTCTATTCCAAAATGCTACCAGCCAAATCTTATGAATCCATTCCTTTTAGTTATTGAGAACAAATCCTTTAAAATGTTGTTGACCTCTGTGACCTCTAAAGTAGGTTGAGGTCATTTTCATTTGCAAACTTTGGTTAGCTCTATCCCAGGAAGTCACCAGCCAAACATTATAAATTTATGAATTTCAATTCTTCAGAAGAAGTAGTTTGAACCGTTTGACATATTTGAACGCTGTGACCTTGAAAGTAAGTCAAGGTCATTTGCATTCGCAAACTTAATTGGCTCTTTCCCAGGAAATAACCAGCCAAATATTAAGGTTCTATACCTTCCAGTTCTTCAGAAGAAGTTGTTCTAAGCGTTAGACATATCTGACTCCTGTGACCTTGAAAGTAGGTCAAGGTCATTTTCATTCGCAAACTTTGTTGGGCTCCTTCTCAGGAAATAACCAGCCAAATATTAAGGTTCTATACAAGTTGCTGTCACTGAAAACTGCTGATGTTCTATTACTATGGCAACAAAAACAAGCAAATTCATTGAATTTATATCCCCCGTTTGCAGGATATATTGTACCTAAACATTATTGAGGTTAGGTTTAAACATGTGAGTATCGTGCTGTTGAGACATAATGTATAGCTTGAAACGCAAAGTAATAATATTTGCGAGAGTTAATGAACAGAAACGGCAGATAATGACGTTTTTCGTTATTCAAGGGACCATGACTCCGCCAAATAAAGTACCCTGAAAGTGGTCAAAAAACTTGGTTGAGCCCTTAAGGCATTTAGCCCTGGTACCAAGTTTGAAGAAAATCGGTTAACATTTGCTGCAGTTATTACACGGTAACGGCAGATAATGATGTTTTTCGTTATTCAGGGGGCCACGATTCCGCCAAATAAAGTCCGCTGAAAGTGGTCATCGAACTTGGCCAAGCACTTTCAAAAGGCATTTAACCCTGTGACCAAGTTTGAAGACAATTGGCTAACATTTGTTGCAGTTATTGCACGGAAACGTAGCGTGACAGACAGACGAAAGCGGGTCAAAAAGCGGTGTGGACAATTTTACTTTATTGCCTCAATTTCATAATTTATGTTAATTTAGGTAAAGGACATTCATCTGCATTGGTAGCATAGACAGAACAATCGGCCCTCCCCCAGACAGAACAATCAGCCCTCCCCCAGATTCCAGACAGAACAATCAGCCCTCCCCAGACAGAACAATCAGCCCTCCCCCAGACAGAACAATTAGCCCTCCCCCAGACAGAAAAATCAGCCCTCCCCCAGACAGAACAAACAGCCTTCCCCCAAACAGAACAATCAGCCTTCCCCCAAACAGAACAATCAGCCTTCCCCCAAACAGAACAATCAGCCCTCCCCCAGATTCCAGACAGAACAATCAGCCCTCCCCAGACAGAACAATCAGCCCTCCCCCAGACAGAACAATCAGCCCTCCCCCAAACAGAACAATCAGCCCTCCCCAAGACAGAAAAATCAGCCCTCCCCCAGACAGAACAATTAGCCCTCTACTATATCATGCAGGGAATGCCACTGGTATGATATTGACAGTAAGAATAAGGAAACGATAATATTGTAAAATACTCTATTTTGCATGTCTATTATTTTGCAATCTTTATTATCTCTGCCTGTAGGTTATATATGTAAATGCCTGAATTTGAGATGAGGCTTTTTGAATATGGAAAGTTATTATTTCTGAAATTCATATTCACCAAAGATTTATATTTGCAAATGATTTTCCTTGGGAATTAATACAAAAATAGGCAAAATATGAATAAAGGAAAGATTTATATGGACACCCCAGAAAAAGTACAAGAAGAATAAGGCCAAGCAAAATGATACGAGTCTTTTTCTTCATCAACAACAAACGCCATATGCATGTTAACCTTTGTAAAATACATGTAATGTCATATGTTCTTAAATCGAGAATCTGGGCAGTGACAATGAAATAAGAAGGCACACTTAAGAGCATACTTAAGAACATCAACCTTTATATCACCAAAGGAAATAGACTATTTCCAATCCAATGAGATGATGATGCTGGCGATGAAACTTGCCTAGGTTCAACCATCAGCAGTCAACATTTACCATGGAAATCATGATATTCTGAACAAGCTCTTGGTAACTGGATCAACTTCCACAAGTAGATTTGTAAAGCAGAGATTTTACTATCAAGAAAGAGAAAGTTCACCATTGGAAAACTGAAATTGTCATGCTTATTGTACAGTTAAGTAGTAATTAAGCAATCTATCTTGGTAATGTATGTTAAAATGAAAAAAGCGACCGATATCAAAGAGTCTGTACTGTCCTTTGTTTCAAGTTCTGAAATATAACTACAATTATAAATTTCTTGTTATTAAAAGGAGCCAAGGAAACCAGATTGTGAGAAATAATGATAAAAAAAATTTAAACTAAAATTTCAAGATGGCCTGAAGGCAGCACCATATATCTTTCTTCAGATCAGTTACAGAATCAAGTATGCACAGCTAAGGAAAAGGGGCAGAACTAAATCATGAAATTTGAGAAAGATCCCTCCAAGTCTATCCCCTTCAGTACTTCTTGAAAAGATAATAACAACAAACTAAATATAGTGTCAATCTTGTTTTTATCATCAGTCTTATAAAATTTGTGAAAGATCTGTCCAGCACTTCTTGAGAAGTAGGGACTATAATAATCATTGATTGATGGATGGACAATGGACCATGGACAAAAGGCCATTTAAACATGAGCGTCCCCATCTGATGATAGTAGTCATAAAAAAACAATCAACATACTTGCATGAAGTCATGATATGTCTATTTCTAGCCTTACTTTCATTCAATAAACTGCCATGTAATTTTGGTGTGGAGTCAAGACATTGTTTGTGGCAGCCCTATTGGCGATTGTAGAATACATAAAGCATGCTTAGTTTAAGATATACAGTTGACCTTCGTTTGCTAAATATACACAGTTTTCCCCTATCATTTGATAAAGCTTGCTAATGTACACAAAGTTTATGTCCAATGGACAAATAGTTGACCTTGGTGTGCTATATATGCACACAGTTTTTGGCCATCGTTGGGTAAAGCATGCTACAAACAAACACTCTGTTGATTGTGTTTATCTTGTTGTCAGAAAGTCCACCATGGTGTGTTATAACAGGTTTTCCTCTTTCTCTCTATAGCTAATATTTAGTTAATTGTCCATTGTGTGCTAAATATAAATTATTCGATGTTCTAAATTACCCAAAAAATAACATACTTTTGAACGACCATGGATAACCATGTGTTAATTAGTTAAGCCACCAATAACGTTTGTGAATAATTACCTCAACTTACAGAATGTAAAGTAATCCGAACCAATTGCTGATTAAGGAGGAGCTGACCTTGGGCTCGCAAGTTATGTCAAGGGACTGTAAAACTAGGACACAATTAACCACTGATGAAAATACTGACCACGGAACTCCTTCCGTAATTCCATCAATCAGTAATTGTCTGGAGACATTCGGACCTAATCTAGGGACGACCAAAAACACTTCATCAACAGGCACTTCTTGTATGGCTTCCACAAAATATTCGTTTTCCACAAGATAATTAGAGTTTTCTTAACCCGAAAAACAAAACTATAACCATGGGCGAATCAGACATAACTATTGTCTGGTATACTTGCTTAGGTATTTTTTTTAGGTATTATTAAGCAAAGATAGGGAACTTTGAAAATCTGAGGTACTTACGGCATGGTATGTAGGTTAATGTCATTGTTTTTTTTATGTTCTTCACATAAATACATAATTTACTTATTATTAGACAAGTAATAATTTTACCAACGGTTGTCTGGAGATAAACAATATCCATAACAAATATTTTTAAGGAACCTTTCAGAGGTCCAATACATCTTTGTCTGTTCACTCTGGGTTTAATGACCTCTCATTACAGCTAAGGTCAAAAGAAGAGGTCAAATACTATTTGAACCTTGATCCCCATGGAGTCAAACTTGCATCCACAAGCTTGTTAATAATAGTTTAGTAAACCTTGTACTGTGCACCTGGAATTTTTTCACCACTGTTGAACTTTCGCCAATTTCACTCTCCATTATGAGGGTGAATTTATCATGACAGCAAATATTTCTTTAATAAACAGCATAATCAAAAGGTCATGATAATATGAAGGACGACAATAACAACGGGCAAATATGAATTTGTTAAAGTTTGACTAAGTGAAAGTTTGACAGGGTGAAAGTTTGACAGGGTGAAAGTTTGACAGAGTGAAAGTTTAACAGAGTGAAAGTTTGACAGAGTGAGCTTGACTAGGTGAAAGTTTGACTGGGTGAAAGTTTGACAGGGTGAAAGTTTGACAGGGTGAGATTGACAGGGTGAGATTGACAGGGTGAAAGTTTGACTGGGTGAAAGTTTGACTGGGTGAAAGTTTAACAGGGTGAAAGTTTGACAGGGTGATATTGACAGGGTGAGATTGACAGGTTGAGATTGACAGGGTGAAAGTTTGACAGAGTGAAAGTTTGACTGGGTGAAAGTTTGACCAGATGAAAGTTTGACAGGGTGAAAGTTTGACAGGGTGAGATTGACAGGGTGAAAGTATGACGGGTGAAAGTTTGACAGAGTGAAAGTTTGACAGGGTGAAAGTTTGACAGAGTGAGCTTGACTAGGTGAAAGTTTGACTGGGTGAAAGTTTGACAGGGTGAAAGTTTGACAGGGTGAAATTTACAGGGTGAAAGTTTGATAGGGTGAAAGTTTGACAGGGTGAAAGTTTGACAGGGTGAAATTTGACAAGGTGATATTGATAGGGTGAGATTGACAGGTTGAGATTGACAGGGTGAAAGTTTGACAGAGTGAAAGTTTGACTGGGTGAAAGTTTGACCGGATGAAAGTTTGACAGGGTGAAAGTTTGACAGGGTGAGATTGACAGAGTGAAAATTTGACTGGGTGAAAGTTTGACAGGGTGAAATTTGACAAGGTGATATTGATAGGGTGAGATTGACAGGGGGAGATTGACAGGTTAAAAGTGTGACAGAGTGAAAGTTTGACAGAGTGAGCTTGACTAGGTGAAAGTTTGACTGGGTGAGATTGTCATGGTGAGATTGTCAGGATGAGATTGACAGGGTGAGATTGAAAGGCTGAAAGTTTGACAGGGTGAAATTTGACAAGGTGATATTGATAGGGTGAGATTGACAGGGGGAGATTGACAGGGTGAAAGTTTGACTGGGTAAAAGTTTGACAGAGTGAAAGTGTGACAGGGTGAAAGTTTGACTGGATGAAAGTTTGACTGGGTGAGATTGTCATGGTGAGATTGTCAGGATGAGATTGACAGGGTCAGATTGACAGGTTAAAAGTGTGACAGAGTGAAAGTATGACATAGTGACAGTTTGACAGAGTGATATTGACAGGATGAGCTTGACAGGGTGAAAGTTTGACTGGATGAAAGTTTGACTGGGTGAGATTGTCATGGTGAGATTGTCAGGATGAGATTGACAGGGTTAAAGTTTGACTGGGTGAAAGTTTGACCGGATGAAAGTTTGACAGGGTGAAAGTTTGACTGGATGAAAGTTTGACTGGGTGAGATTGACATGGGGAGATTGACAGGATGAGATTGACAGGGTGAGTTTGACAGGTTAAAAGTTTGACAGAGTGAAAGTTTGACAGAGTGAAAGTGTGACAGGGTGAAAGTTTGACAGGGTGATATTGACAGGGTGAGGTTGACAGGTTGAGATTGACAGGCTGAAAGTTTGACAGGGTGATATTGACAGGGTGAGATTGAAAGGCTGAAAGTTTGACAGGGTGAAATTTGACAAGGTGATATTGATAGGGTGAGATTGACAGGGGGAAAGTTTGACAGAGTGAAAGTCTGACAGGGTGAGATTGACAGAGTGAAAGTTTGACAGAGTGAGCTTGACTAGGTGAAAGTTTGACCGGGTGAAAGTTTGACAGGGTGGGATTGACAGGGTGAGATTGAAAGGCTGAAAGTTTGACAGGGAGAGATTGACAGGTTAAAAGTGTGACAGAGTGAAAGTATGACATAGTGACAGTTTGACAGAGTGATATTGACAGGATGAGATTGACAGGGTCAGATTGACAGGTTAAAAGTGTGACAGAGTGAAAGTATGACATAGTGACAGTTTGACAGAGTGATATTGACAGGATGAGCTTGACAGGGTGAAAGTTTGACTGGATGAAAGTTTGACTGGGTGAGATTGTCATGGTGAGATTGTCAGGATGAGATTGACAGGGTCAGATTGACAGGTTAAAAGTGTGACAGAGTGAAAGTATGACATAGTGGAAGTTTGACAGAGTGATATTGACAGGATGAGCTTGACAGGGTGAAAGTTTGACAGAGTGATCTTGACAGGATGAGATTGACGGGGTGAGATTGACAGGTTAAAGGTTTGACAGAGTGAAAGTATGATTTAGTGAAAGTTTGACAGAGTGAGCTTGACTAGGTGAAAGTTTGACCGGGTGAAAGTTTGACAGGGTTAAAGTTTGACTGGGTGAAAGTTTGACTGGGTGAAAGTTTGACAGGGTGAGTTTGAGTGGGAGAGACAATGATAAATGGAAACTTAGACAACTGACAGCTTTATTGAATGGAAGTCCATACACACAGTAAAGCAACACCTTAAGTGACTCTCCAATGTGAAGATTAAGATAAGTCACCTGAGTGGACCTTAATAAGAGGCCATCCATCACAATGAGTCGAACCCTCAGCAGACCCCATACAATGTAGGACTGGAATCAGTTATCTGATATGTACAAGAATACATCACCTCGTATTTACCTCCATGTAACCACCTGATGTTGTGTGATAGATTTGCTTCCTGTAATAGCTAGAACTTGTCCCTGCTTTATACAGATAGATGTGAAGTAGGTGTAGAAACCTGATTTGGACGCCGCTGATCCGTCTTCAGGATAGCAACACATTCTTTACACATCTAACCCAGATATTTGTCTATTGAAAAACATATATATTGGACGAAAAAATAAATAGCCTTCCAGCTGATTATAGGAAATGGGCGATATTCTGGGATTGTTTACGCAGAAGTGCACAATTCCCTGGCACAATTTCTATCAGAAATCTATTAATTCATCAGAGAAACTCACACTGCAGTCGTGATATGGTCGTAGGGATTTGTCGTGGTGTGGTCGCGGACAACACTCGCCCCATTGATCAGAATCTATATATCCGTGTAGTGTAAATATTATTAGCTGTATCTGATTGACCAGTTCAATAAATACCATGCCAAAAATTAGACTTACATAGCCGAAAAGGTTTTTACCAGACCAGGTCAGCCTCTCTGAACTATATATTAGATTGGTGATCTCAACCACAAACGCCAGACATTCATGTGCAGAATTAAATCAAGGAGATTTCATTTCTGCCAGCCTTCTCTTTATCACGTCACGTCACGCCAGTCTAATACCTTGGAAAAACATCCAGAGCTTACCCTATAAACTGTGACAAAAAAACGTGGCATTTCTATGTTACAACGGCTGTGCAATAGCTGAAACAAAAACAAATTCTTCACAATAAAAGCTAAAAGATCTGTGTGCTATTGAACACATACTTAAAGATTTTTGTGCTTTAGGTCATGTAGGCGTCAAAGAATATTGAGTACCAATCGGTAGTTTGAGTTTTGAATTCTGTGCCTCAGGAATCCTTGCGAGATTATTGTAACACCTACAAGAATTATCACGTGCAAAAATGCTTCATTCAGAAGCATGATCAGAACTTTTCTGTGTGACGCTACCGTTACCTGCTGATGGCTACGACATGACAACCATTATCAACTGATTTGATGCTATAAGCATACATCTTAACAAGGCTACATGATACCTCCAGTCTTATCAGCATGGTATAACAATCAGGAAGTAGAGGGGGACTAAGATCATGTACATGCTATATTTCCTATGAAAGGTCTTCAAGTAGGTGTGTTTCAATTTCCTTCAGGCAAAATGATAACGAGTATTTAGTCTGCAAGTTTGGCAGACATTTTTTTGCCTGACATTGCTTTACGGAACAGACTGTATCAGAACTTAATTTATGAAGAATTTTCGATCGGTAATTCTGTTGTCAAATGAAGCAACAAGGAAATGTCGCTAGATCAAGCAAATGATTAAGACTGCATCTCATATGAAGTCATCAGAAGTGAGGATTGGATGTTGTTTTTTTGGGGGGGGTTTCTTAGTTTTTACATGGAAGTTGTCGAAATGCATGCAATTACATTAACTCAAACCTGGCTCTGGTTGGACTCGTTTTGGACTTAATTGCCACCAATGAGGAATTATACCCATAAGAATCAACACTTTACCAACCCTTGAGGAGCTGGTAGATCAGACGACCAATAAACTAACAATAAGTGTGGGTATGTGTGGAAAATCAGATAAATACATCTGAGAATTCCAAGGATTCAGTACCTGTGTCACTGGACCAAAAGACATAGCTGTAACTTCACATAGCTGTTCACATTACTGATCACAGAAAAAATTAGGGTCAAGGTTTGTTGTTTTCCAAACAGTATCTGCAAGAAAGGAAGCTTTGTTTCTATGACTTGGTGTAGAGGCTTGTAAACTTTGATACAATTCACAACATCTATCAGGACAAAATAAAATGGAAAAAAATAGCAAATTCACTGGTAGAAATGCTCACTTTTAGGGTCCAAAATCGTGAGTCTTCTTCTAAATTAAGGCAGAGTTTACAAGTATGTTTAATATTAAGGTCCTTCGTAAATACACACTGGTATGTGTACCATTAATATCTTTGGTTGGTATGGTGACACCTGATGTCCAGAAGAATATGTGTGTTAGCTGTATATGGTGGTTCTAGGACAAGGCAAAGGTACAGCAGCTGTTATAGATGATAAATGTCCTTCAGTCTTACTGGCAAGACTGAACTACCAAACAAAGATATGGCTTAACAGTGGAACAAAACAATTGAAGCTTAATTAATCTATAACAGAGACGAAAAGATGAAAAGAGGTCTGGAAAATACAATACAATGAGCTGCCTTCTTTGTACGTATGAGCATGTGTGTGACACAGATGCATGAAATTACATAAATTCAATTCTTTAAAAGATTTTATAGACTGACAGATTTTTCTTGCATAATGAGTTGCAAAATGCCATTATATAACACCAAGTAAGCCCAGAAAGGGTGAAATATTAACAGACTACAAGTATTTTGAAATGACAAAAAAAAGATCAATTGACCATTATTTTTAGTGAAATATCTGATTAAATTTGACCTTGAAAAAAAAGGGATTTTGACCTTTGATCCAAATTTGTTTGTTGCTTCTTTCAAATAAACAGACAAACTTTTGTAAACATCTGTCAATGAAATGGAAATATTTGAAGCCTATTTACATGCACAAATATGTTACTGCTTCTAAGATCAGTCCTCTGATGACCTTTAACCTCTGAATGATCTTTAATGTGTGCCCCCCCTCCCTCCAACGCTGAAAATCAACAAATTCTGTAGTGAAGCCGATGTGAAACCACTCTAACAACAAACAAATAAACATGCAGACATCAACAAAGCAAACATCGATCATCAAACATTTGTTTAGAGTCTTTGGCAAACAGACACAATGCAGTATGGCCAGGTGCAGCCTTAAACAGCACTCGCAGAAGTCCCGGCTCGTGTTTCTTGTTGGCATCACCATCTTTGATCCCTTTAAGCAGAATCAGCCAAAGAAACACAGCACTTTTGAATGAAAGTTTTTGTTGTTTATTGTAATATTGTTTTAAAGTCTTGTTCTCTATATAGAGGAGCTACATCTTGTATCAGGATTAAGTTAAACAAATCAACATCTTCAACTTAGGCCCAAACAATTACAGGAGAAAACCCGGAGGGATTCTTCCCTGAGTAGGTTGGGAATAGCCACACGGTGATGTGATTTGGACAAGCCTACGAGCTAGACTTGGAGATCCAATTAAAGGTAGACTTGATTACCATCAGACTGTCATGTTGCTTCGAGCCCTAGTTTTTATTCGTCGTACTGGTCAAGCCATTCCAACACATTAACAGCAACACTGATATAAATCTGACAGTACCAAATTCCAATATTTAGGTTTTGGCTCTGCTTGTAAGAGCAGATAATTAACATTTAGAGGATGTTCAATTAATTCTACATTAGTTGAAAGTATGTACGCATATTTCTCTAAGTCATTGTTGCAAAAAGAAACTAGAATTATGTCAGTGTGACATTACAGCCGCTAACCACTTTAAATTTAATTGCTTCAGTGAAACGTTGAGCATAAAAATCTATTATAATAACTCAGATATGTGTTCTGTATTCTGCTAATTGAAAATCAGGTCATCTGATGATGTTGCGTTTAGGATTTTCAAAATCAATCACCTCTTTAATGATGCCTTAAAAACATTTCTCCCTCTCCTCTTTTTTCACCCTCTTTAAGTGTGATGCACTGTTGTAATTTTCATTAATTAGCATCGTCCAATGATGTGACATGAGCGTTTACGTGCAGAATGGCAATCGGTGAATGGATAATAAAGAATAGGTGCATTTTTTGCTTGTGAAATGAAGGATAATTAACAGTAGTGGGAAAACATGCATGGAGAAAAGAGACATTGTACTCCTTTTATTTTATTTTTTGTTTATTCATATTAGTGAAAATTATTAATATTTGTAGCGACTATATTTACCGTCATTGAATATACAAAATCTCACAAATGTTCTTGGAATATATTTGAATTATATTTCCCAATGCAACTTTACCAACGTAAGAGTTATTTCCCTTACACCCAATTGGATACTATTTTGACACGGCGCGAATTCTTGTCAAACAGCAGCGGCAGTTGTGTCAGGTTTTTAAATTGTTACACTTTCAGAAATAAATACACCAGAAATAGCATGCTGTGTTACAAAAATGTTTGATAAGCATACACAGTTCACATATCGTCTCGTCTCGGAGCCATTAGTCTACCGTTATCAACCTAAGCACGATATGGCATATATACGTTACCGTTTCAAACATCAAAATAGAATTTATACTTCATTACTCATACGGTTTATAAGTTTATATTTTTACTTCTTCCTTCTACAGACAGCGTCAATGCTTGAGTCTTAATCACATGTGCTTTCTCGAATCATGTGTTTCACACGCGTAACACTCCCCAGACCGCAATCCGAGTTGCTAAAACGCTCAAACCTAGGGTACATTCGCGTTACCGGTTGAAACGGTTGAACCGGTTGAACCGGTTGAACCTGTAAAGAAAACGACAGGTACAGATCTGGACCGAGGCTGACCTCAGGAAAATTTGGCATGTTTAGATTGAGGGGTCCAGACGTGCCTGACCGAAACTAAAATGCTGACTATTGCCAATTTGCGTTATTTCTTTCTAAAACAATGTCAAGTCACATGTAGTTTTTAAGTTACGTTATGTAATTCAGTGGACGGATGAAAGAAGGTCATAATATTCTTGAAACACTGTTTTTTATTCTCCGAAACTGTGGATTTTTAGCTCTTCTTTTAGAACGGTCCAAGTGTGTTCTTTTATCGTGGAAAATTTCTGCGCCACACGTACCGTTTCAACCGGGATACGCGAATGTAGCCCTAGTGCACGAATTTCACCACCACAACACTCGTAGAATGCACTGGAGATAAACATTTTGTTTTCAGCAATTATTTAAAGTATGGATTATTATTTGGAGAAGAGTATCAGAAGACTTTATGTAACCCACAGGTGAGTGTCAGAGATTCTACTTTCTATTTACGATAACGAAACTATATAGCGGAAGCATGCAATACTGAATTATGCGCTCGCACCCCAAACGGAAGTGGGTCCGTCATTTCGTTCTCTGGACAGAATTAATAAGCCACTCGGCTCTCGCCAAGAGCGGCTTAAAAAAGCTTCACAGAATGCTCCGACAGATACAGCTGTATGCTAAACAACATGGAATCCAAAGGGTCATATAAACCAGTTATTGCCCAAAGTCCAAAGGTCATAAACAATTATGACAGCTCTTCAGGAAAACCTTTTCTGCTGTTTTTTCTAATAGCAGACAATCTATATAAGTTACGCTACCTGTGACACACCTATATCCTAGCAGTGACCTGTATCTACATGTGAAACACCTATACCTACATGTGACATACCTGTATCTACCTGTGAAACATATATATCCTACATGTGACACACCTATATCCTACATGTGACACACCTATATCCTACCTGTGACATACCTTTGACACACCTATATCCTACCTGTGACATACCTATATCCTACCTGTGACATACCTGTATCCTACATGTGACACCTATATTCTACTTGTGACATACCTATTTCCTACCTGTGACAGACCTTCATCCTACCTGTGACACACCTTCATCCTACCTGTGACACACCTATTACCTTACCTGTGACATACCTATTACCTTACCTGTGACATACCTATATCCTACCTGTTACACACCTGTATCTACCTGTGAAACATATATATCCTACCTGTGACCCACCTTTATCTTACCTGTGACACACCTGGACCCTTCCTGTGACACATCTATATCCTACTTGTGACATATGCATTTCCTACCTGTGACACACATATTACCTTACCTGTGACATACCTATATCCTACCTGTGACATACCTATACCTTATCTATGACACACCTGGACCCTTCCTGTGACACACCTATATCCTACCTGTGACATACCTGTATCTACCTGTGACATACCTGTATCCTACCTGTGCCATACCTGTATCTACCTATGACATACCTGTATCCTACCTGTGACATGCCTGTATCCTACCTGTGACATGCCTATATCCTACCTTTGACATACCTATAACCTACTAGTGACATATGAATTTCCTACCTGTGACACACCTATATCCTACCTGTGACATACCTGTATCTACCTATGACATACCTGTATCCTACCTGTGACATGCCTATATCCTACCTTTGACATACCTATATCCTACCTGTGATATACCTGTATCCTACCTGTGACACACATATATCCTACCTGTGACACACCTCTATCCCACCTGTGACACACATGTATCTACCTGTGACACCCATGTATCTACCTGTGACACACCTGTATCTACTTGTGACCCACCTGTGACATACCTGTATCTACCTGTGACACACCTATGTCCTACCTGTGACATGCCTATATACCACCTGTGACATACCTGTATCTACCGGTGATATACCTGTATCCTACCTGTGAGACACCTATATTCTACTTGTGACATACCTATTTCCTACCTGTGACATACCTATATCCTACCTGTGACATACCTATATCTTATCTATAACACACCTGGACCCTTCCTGTGACACACCTATATCCTACCTGTGACAAACCTGTATCTACCTGTGACAAACCTGTATCTACCTATGACATACCTGTGACATATCTGTATCTACCTATGACATACCTGTGACATATGAATTTCCTACCTGTGACACACCTATATCCTACCTGTGACATACCTGTATCTACCTATGACATACCTGTATCCTACCTGTGACACGCCTGTATCCTACCTGTGACACACCTATATCCTACCTTTGACATACCTATATCCTACCTGTGATATACCTGTATCCTACCTGTGACACACATATATCCTACCTGTGACACACCTATATCATACCTGTGACACACCTATATCTACCTGTGACATACCTGTATCTACCTGTGACACACCTGTATCTACCTGTGACATGCCTATATCCCACCTGTGACATACCTGTATCTACCTGTGACACACCTGTATCTACCTGTGACACACCTGTATCTACCTGTGACATACCTGTATCTACTTGTGACACACCTGTGACATACCTGTATCTACTTGTGACACACCTGTGACATACCTGTATCTACCTGTGACACACCTATGTCCTACCTGTGACATACCTGTATCTACCTGTGACATACCTGTATCTACTTGTGACACACCTGTGTCCTACCTGTGACATCCCTGTATCTACCTGTGACATCCCTGTATCTACTTGTGACACACCTGTCAGATACCTGTATCTACTTGTGACACACCTGTCACATGCCTGTATCTACTTGTGACACACCTGTCACATCCCTGTACCTACTTGTGACACACCTGTGACATCCCTGTATCTACCTGTGACACACCTATGTCCTACCTGTGCCATACCTGTATCTACCTGTGACATACCTGTATCTACCTGTGACACACCTATATCCTACCTGTGACATATCTGTATCTACCTGTGACACACCTTTATCATACCTGTGACACACCTGTATCTACCTGTGACATACCTGTATCTACATGTGATATACCTATATCCTACCTGTGACATACCTACGTATCTACCTGTGATATACCTGTATCCTACCTGTGACACACCTATGTCCTACCTGTGACATACCTATGTCCTACCTGTGACACATCTTTTTCCTACCTTAACACAGATGAACATCTGATCACTTACGTAGCAGATCCCTATCTATCTTGCATTTATTTGGTTTCATTCAGGCTATCAAAATGAACCAGACAGATTGGATTGTTTCTTTTAATCCCGATGTGCCAATATATGAAACCCTGCATTTTATATGTGCTAAGGTTATGTTTTTTTTTATATTTACAATGACATCTCCCACTGGACAGTAGACAATTAACCGATATGTTGACTACAGGGTTTATTTGTAGAAGGTAGTAGTTCTCCAGGGCTGAAGTTTTTACACTCAACATGGTACTGTTCCTTTACGCCATCAAAAACTGTGACAAGCAATATTCGCTTCAGCAGGTATTTTATCACTTCGGATTTCAGTATTAAATGCCTTTCAGAATTTACTGTCACTTTGGAAGAATAATAGCTTTGATTTTAATTTCCATTGTAATAAAACACTTGATGATTAAAAATCCATTTTTTGTTCATGTGTTAAAAGCAATGACATAAAGTAAGCATAGCTTTAAACTTGATGATTAAAAATCCATTTTTTGTTCATGTGTTGAAAGCAATGACATAAAGTAAGCATAGCTTTAAAACTGACAAGCTCGTCTTCTTCCTGACCATGTTTCTAACCATATATATAAGACAAAGCTGAGGTGATACATTCAAAAGTGATGCACTAATAATAGTGTTCAGACATCATTTTTAGCATTGATCAACCAGAAGCACACTTTCTCTTCAGGACGCGGTACACTTTCTCTTCAGGACAAAAACTTTCTCTTCAGGACGAAAACTTTCTCTACAGGACGCACACATTCTCTTCAGAACGCACACTTTCTCTTCAGGACGCACCCTTTCTATTCAGGACGCACACTTTCTCTTCAGGACGAAAACTTTCTCTTCAGGACGCACACTTTCTCTTCAGGACGCGGTACACTTTCTCTTCAGGACAAAAACTTTCTCTTCAGGACGAAAACTTTCTCTACAGGACGCACACATTCTCTTCAGAACGCACACTTTCTCTTCAGGCCGCACACTTTCTATTCAGGACGCACACTTTCTCTTCAGGACGAAAACTTTCTCTTCAGGACGAAAACTTTCTCTTCAGGACGCACACTTTCTCTTCAGGACGAAAACTTTCTCTTCAGGACGAAAACTTTCTCTTCAGGACGAAAACTTTCTCTTCAGGATGCACACTTTCTCTTCAGGATGCACACTTTCTCTTCAGAACGCACACTTTCTATTCAGGACGCACACTTTCTATTCAGAACGCACACTTTCTCTCCAGGACGCACACTTTCTATTTAGGTCCCACACTTTCTCTTCAGGATGCACACTTTCTCTTCAGGACGCACACTTTCTATTCAGGTCGCACACTTTCTCTTCAGGACGAAAACTGTCTATTTAGATCCCACACTTTCTATTCAGGACGCACACTTTCTATTCAGAACGCACACATCTAAATCATTTACTATATGTTATTACTATACACTTTTGAGTTAATAACAATAATATTTGAAGTTCAAAACTATAGTGACAATTTAACAGTCTAGATTCACAAATTCATACCTGACAAAGGCTTCAAAAGGCTTTTTTTGGTGAGTTTAGTGGCATATAAGAGCGCTACAGGCATCTGCTTTTGACAACTGGAAGTTAATTTACAAGCCAAACCGGTGAAATAGGACGGGAACATATCTCCTGACATTTGACCAAATATTAATCCACCATCACATATTAAAATCTACTAAAACTATACGTTTTTCTAAAGTTCAATATCTGTAAATTTAATTCAATGTAAAGTATTCAACAATTACCCATCTAAATTACTCAGAGACACTGAATAAAACCGGGACAAATTTTAGGTAGGGATTACTTAAACATTATAACTGGTTGTCTGGATGTAATTATTGTTGATATAATTACAAGTGGCCTCTGGCAAATCCCATAAAACCTGCTAGCTAGGGTTTTATGGTAGATTTGCCAGAGGCCACTTGTAATTATATCAACAATAATTACATCTAGACAACCAGGTATTTTTTATATTTACGTATTTTTCTTTTTTAAGACATATTCCTGCAAAAACCATTTGCCCTGCCTCAAAATACATTTCAGGCGGCCATTTTGTTTGTTTACATATTCCTACACCTGAAACAGGCAGTTGTAATTATAGTCAAGCAGTTGTAATTACCAAATAGCCTATATAATTACACTTGCCCTCTAACACTGTTGTAATGGGACGGCCCGGGGGCAAATGTAAATATAATTGTATGAAACACTTACTGATTGGCCGATTTAGTGGTGTGAATCCTTCACTGCACTCAAATGCGCTGTTTTCGGTTGAGATGCTGACGGAATGATTATAGAGTAAGTGGTTAATTTAAGACCATATTTGCTGTAACCACTAAGATATCAGCTGTACAATTGACCTCTTTTGAAGCAGATCTTACGAGATAAAGCAGAAAATTTCAGAATTATGCTGCCATAACACATTCCAAAAGGTGTGCATGCAGCATTAACGTGAAAATTCTGTGAAAATGCTGCATAAAGGTGCCAGACAGATCGGACAAGACAGAAAAATCTATCAGTTGAATATCCCTGTCTGAGGTGTTTAGTGTTCATCACTGTCAGTGCTTGGTGTAATTACAGGGTACAATCTGTAGACATACCAACACTCAATAACAATAAGGAAGAGTATTTTTTTTTTGTCCATGACCGTTATATCTATTTGAAGCTATTTAAAAACATTAATTTTATTTTCCAGGCGATAACAATTTCAATTTGTTTTTTAAAGACAGATAGTACACCGCAGTGATATTTAGACCATGTTATCAGTTCAAGGACACGCTACATTTGTTAGTGATCATGCTTTTGAAAATTTCTAAACATATGACTTAATGAAGCCGTGGAACAGTAATGCCTCCATTGTAGAGCCCAACAAGATGAGTGTTCATAACTTAACCCAATACTCCAAACAAGTACACCCTAGTTACAGAAATGAAGCAGGTGAAATTAACTTCCATTTCTTAACAAATACCAGACAGAGACGATTGGCATTCCAAACCTAAAATTAGCAAAATATTGAAAACGAATATGTTGTTATGAAGCTGCAGAAAATTGTCAAAAACAGAATAATGTTGATAAGACAGCCCACTTTAGTGTAATAGTGTTGTATCTAGGCACCACATCAGGTTCATTCATCTAAGTAAACAACATTTCTCTAAATTAATTTACAGGAATAAAAGGTATTTCATACATGTCAATTCCGTCAAGTAAATACAAGTAACTCAACAAGATTAAAACCAAATCCAGATGATGTAATTGTTATAAACTTGTTTTAATCCAATAAGTAAAGAAATGTGAATGTATCATTAGTAAACAGTCATCTATAAAACTGCAAACCTCATGATTTTTTTATCTTTTTTGTTAGATAAGAGAATGAATGCTTTCACCAAGAACCAAAGTAATAGAAAATGCAATTGTGTTAACTGTTTGTGAGGTGAAATTGTTGACACCGTTAATATATTTCCCGTTAATTTGATGTTTCAACTGTTCCATTCTTTTTGTATTTTTAAAATCACTTGAAAAAATGTATTCATAGACAAAGAGAAATTGAAGAACATAAAAAAAGGTAACTCATCATTATTTGTACCATGGTCACAATGATGAGCTACAGACACAGCGATCCGATAAGGAGCCGAATGGTTCTACAATCTGTCTTCACATCACATCCGATCCAGCTTCTAAACTAAGCTGAGCTGAGAAATATGTACATGTCTTCAATTAACATTGTGAACAGAATAGGTTTTCTTTCTGAACAAATTTTGTACAATGGTTAAATGTGACAGACTGAACAAACAGTTGTTTCACCTAGTTTATGTATATGAATACTCTGTGTTAAAATCTACTACTGACAGTCAATCTCCTACAGTTGTCTCCCCCTAGTACATCAATATATTTTATATTAAAGATATTACTTTAAGACAGACTCATTCAGTTGTGTCTGCAGCACCCCCAGCACATATTTATACTAAGTAAGGTTTCTTTAGTTGTCTCCCCTAGTACATACATTACTTATATATTAAAGACAACCACTGACAATCATACCTATTCTATGACCATTTTGATGTTCTATTTACAAAATCCTTATTACTGTTATTATTCCTTTACTATCTGTTGTTTCGTATATTACTAAAACATTCCCTGCCATTGACCATACATAGCATCAGAGTATTCTATGTCTTCCACCAATGGCATGACACTCCTTACATCCCAAAGACAACGTTATGGTTTCAGCACTCACATGGAGGGTATCTAAGGCAATTTAAAACAAGCTGAGTGTATTTGTAGTTGTAACACATCACAGACCTGAAATGTAATAACTCTGTGTAATGTTGATTTATAGTTAGATCATGTCTATATGATCTGTTTCAAGTTGATAGAATCCATCCCTGATGTGATGTATGGATAAGGTTATTCAAACCCAAGTGATAAAATATTGAGCAGGAAACCTGGGGTCACTATTAGGTCACTATAATTCCCCCGCCAGTCTGCGCGTGTAAGCGATCTAGACCCGTGGGTCGGATAGAATTTTCCAGCACCGCCGGAAATGTGGATATATTGGTCTAGTAGGCGAGAATACCTGCTCCACCCAGTACACATATATAAGTTGATAATAGACTTCAAATGACACCACTCTTATCCTTCTGCTCCTACTTTCACAGCTAAATCTTTTTTAAATAAACAATGTGATTTCTTATAGACTCTTTAAAATTCTCATATTAATCAAGCTAACTTATTAAAATGTTCCAATTAGCAAAGATCACTTGCATTTTAATCAGTTTGTTTGCACTTGCCTAGCCATGAGAAGTATCACTGTTTGTACCTTAAATCCCTAAAGGTATTGTAAATGGCCATTATATGCTGTCTGATGACATACTTCAATACATGGAACGGATTGATCAGAAATAAATGAATTTTCTACAAATGGGCGGGTGGTGTAGCATTTCTACTGCTATTTTAGTACGTTATCTTGTTTAATCCAATATTTCTTCTTCAATGATAATGTTACAATAACATGAAGAAAAGTCAATGACATGAAAACTGTACACCTCAGCATAATTCGCAGCCAGAGAACTACTGGGGATTAGGATAAAAATGTACAAGTACGTGAAACCTGTCGATTCACTGACATGGTGTGTATAATCGTACAACTTTGTCATCTTCCAGCTTCCAAAATTCGGTTTTGCACCTGTTCTTACAAGGCCCCTGTGTCCATTTAAGGTTAATGTCATAAAAAATATACACATACTTTCACCTCAGAAACTCGTTCACCAGACCCATCATGTTGGAATATTTAAAACACCTCTGCAGTTGCCCATGACAAAGTAATGGTAAAGATGGGTGTAATTAGATCAGGGTTTACCATCCTCATAGTTAGATCAGGGATTAACATCCCCATAGTTAGATCAGGGATTGACATCCTCATAGTTAGATCAGGGTTTACCATCATCATAGTTAGATCAGGGATTGACATCCTCATAGTTAGATCAGGGATTTAAGTCTTCATAGTTAGATCAGGGTTAACCATCCTCATAGTTAGATCAGGGTTTACCATCCTCATAGTTAGA
>NW_018408533.1:0-2705 GCF_002113885.1 Mizuhopecten yessoensis
ATCACCTCCTAATGTCACCATTACAATATCACCTCCTAATGTCATGACAACAATATCACCTCCTAATGTATCATAACAATATCACCTTATAATATCATCATTACAATATCACCTCCTAATGTAGCATTACATTGTACAATATCACATACTGATGTCAGCATCACGAAATCACGTTTAAACCATGAAAACCCTTGCAAAAGTACCAGGAGATTAAGACGCACCTAGTGTTCATCACCTGCATTTATAGCGACCCTGTGTTGTAAGTTTTTTTGACGACATATCTCACGAAAGCTGTTGGATACAGAACCAACTGCGACACGTTAACACTGAAGATTACGGAGTAGAGATGGTACCATCAAGAAAGAGAAAGTAACGATCGGAAAAGCGATCCTGATTATCGTACACCTCAGCAGAAAGTAAAGATCGAGGAAAGCTGTAGATTGCCGTTTCGCCTTTCTTTGAAAAGGAGGGTTTCGTAATAAGAGCACGAAGCCGTTCCTTCAGTTTGGTTAGAGACATGATACTGTTTCAAGTGAAAAGTGAAATTGTTTGACGGAAGATATATTTTAAAAGAGAGGGTGCTACTGGGAACTCTATTTGGTCAAGTTAACTCTCTTTGGAATATCATCAGTCCGTGTTGTGACTCTCTTTGGAATATCATCAGTCCGTGTTGCCCCTCTGTCAGGAATATTATATGTCCCTGTTGCCCTTCTGTCAGGAATACTATATGTCCCTGTTTTCTCTCTGTCAGGAATACTATATATCCCTGTTGTCCCTCTGTCAGGAATACTTTATGTCCCTGTTGCCCCTCTGTCAGGAATACTTTATGTCCTTGTTGCCCCTCTGTCAGGAATACTTTATGTCCCTGTTGTCCCTCTGTCAGGAATATTATATGTCCCTGGTGCCTCTATGTCAGGAATACTTTATGTCCTTGTTGCCCCTCTGTCAGGAATACTTTATGTCCCTGTTATCCCTCTGTCAGGAATATTATATGTCCCTGGTGCCTCTATGTCAGGAATACTTTATGTCCCTGTTGCTTCTCTGTCAGGAATATTATATGTCCCTGGTGCCTCTCTGTCAGGAACATTATATGACCGTTTTATCCCTATGTTAGGAACTCTTTATGTCCGTTTTGTCTCTATCAGAAATACAGGATGTTCGTGTTGTCCCTGTAACTGGAATACAGTATGTCTACGTCGTTTCTCATTCAGGAATACAGCATGTCTGTCTGTATATGTCTCTATATAAAGTCAGGTCGAAAGAGAGCATGTATAACAGGGATACGATGTATTCGTATTGTTTAGGTATATTGTCGGGCCGTTTGACGATATATTCGTTTTGTTTAGGTTATTGTCGGGCCGTTTGACGATTTATTCGTATTGTTTAGGTATATTGCCGGGCCGTTTGACGATATATTCGTATTGTTTAGGAATATTGTCGGGCCGTTTGACGATTTATTCGTATTGTTTAGGTATATTGCCGGGCCGTTTGACGATATATTCGTATTGTGAAGGTATATTGTCGGGCCGTTTGACGATATATTCGTATTGTTTAGGTTATTGTCGGGCCGTTTGACGATATATTTCGTATTGTTTAGGTATATTGTCGGGCCGTTTGACGATATATTCGTATTGTGAAGGTATATTGTCGGGCCGTTTGACGATATATTCGTATTGTTAAGGTATATTGTCGGGCCGTTTGACGATATATTCGTATTGTTTAGGTATATTGTCGGGCCGTTTGACGATGTTTCCATGCTGTTCTATATAACGTCTGCCGGTGTGAGAGCCGGACTCAAGATATATACTCCCAGGACACCTGTAAATATTCCGTGACTGACAGCGCCATCTTACGGAGCCCATAATTGGTTGTTACAGGGCCGATTACTCGCCTCACCGGAGACCTATTACAGGTTTATGATTGGTCTAACGCACAACGCTCACAGAATCAGTTCCTATGTTATGTGAATGAATTAATTTTGCTGCTGTTAATTACCTCAGGGAATACGATATTGCCCAGATGGTTTACCCGCAATTGAGTTATATCCCTGATTCGGTTTTTACAATTACAGAAGACTTCCGAAAAATATTGAGAAATTTGCCTTGTAAATTTATCATCAGTCTTCAGAATAAACACAAAACCTTTTGTATAATTTAGTGATAATCAAATCAGTTAAAACAGCAGAGAATCGATCTTGACACCTTGCCATTCTTTAAAATTCAACTCTATCCCTATTTTCAAATTTGTTTGAAAGAGAAACAAATAAGAAACATTTGCTATCATAATAATAATAAATAAGGAGTCAGAAGAGAATACGTCTTCGCCTGAGTTTCTCATTAATATTCGAGTGTATAGTTTATTTTTCACCAAGTCATCGCGATATCTAACTACTACATGTCAGCACGCGATACACTTTTATGCATTTCTATCACACGATCGATGTACACTGCTGCAAACAGGAAACAATATACCCTGCTAAAAACAAGACACAATGTACCCTGCTAAAATCAGGTAACAATGTACACTGCTACAAACAGGAATCAATGTACACTGCTACAAACAGGTAACAATGTACACTGCTACAAACAGGAGACAATTTACACTTCTACAAACAGGTAACAATGTACACTGCTACAAACAGGAGACAATGTACACTGCTACAAACAGGTAACAATGTACACTGCTACAAACAGGTAACAATGTAC
>NW_018408533.1:2887-4019 GCF_002113885.1 Mizuhopecten yessoensis
ACAATGTACACTGCTACAAACAGGAGACAATGTACACTGCTGCAAACAGGTAACAATGTACACTGCTACAAACAGGTAACAATGTACACTGCTACAAACAGGAGACAATGCACACTGCTACAAACAGGTAACAATGTACACTGCTGCAAACAGGAGACAATGTACACTGCCACAAACAGGAGACAATGTACAATGCTGCAAACAGGAGACAATGTACACTGCTGCAAACAGGTGGCAATGTACACTGCTGCAAACAGGAGACAATATACACTGCTACAAACAGGACACAATGTACCCTGCTACAAATAGGTCACAATGTACCCTGCTACAAACAGGAATCAATGTACATTGCTACAAACAGGTAACAATGTACACTGCTACAAACAGGTAACAATGTACCCTCTGCTACAAACAGGTAACAATGTACATTGCTACAAACAGGACACAATGTACCCTGCTACAAATAGGACA
Organism: Mizuhopecten yessoensis; assembly: GCF_002113885.1. Lineage (NCBI taxonomy): Eukaryota > Metazoa > Mollusca > Bivalvia > Pectinida > Pectinidae > Mizuhopecten > Mizuhopecten yessoensis. The sequence goes on from NW_018408533.1 coordinate 3,359, forward strand.
CAATGTACCCTGCTACAAACAGGAATCAATGTACATTGCTACAAACAGGTAACAATGTACCCTGCTACAAACAGGTAACAATGTACACTGCTATAAGCCGCTGCAAACAGGAGACAATGTACACCGCTGCAAACGGGAGACAATGTACACTGCTTCAAACAGGAGACAATGCACACTGCTTCAAATAGGTAACAATGTACACTGCTATAAGCCGCTGCAAACAGGAGACAATGTACAATGCTGCAAACAGGAGACAATGTACACCGCTGCAAACAGGAGACAATGTACACTGCTACAAACAGGACACAATATACACTGCTACAAACAGGAGACAATATACACTGCTACAAACAGGAGACAATGTACAATGCTGCAAACAGGAGACAATGTACAATGCTGCAAACAGGAGACAATGTACAATGTTGCAAACAGGAGACAATGTACGCTGCTACAAACAGGACACAATATACATTGCTACAAACAGGAGACAATGCACACTGCTACAAACAGGACACAATGTCCCCTGCTACAATCAGGAGTCAATGAACACTGCTACAAACAGGTAACAATGTACCCTGCTACAAACAGAAATCAATGTACATAGCTACAAACAGGAAACAATGTACACTGCTACAAACAGATAACAATGTACCCTGCTACA
>NW_018408533.1:5775-5978 GCF_002113885.1 Mizuhopecten yessoensis
TTGCTACAAACAGGTAACAATATATACTGCTACAAACAGGAATCAATGTACCCTGCTACAAACAGGTAACAATGTACACTGCTACAAACAGGACACAATGTACCCTGCTACAAACAGGAGACAATGTACATTGCTACAAATAGAAGACAATGTACACAGCTACAAACAGGTAACAATGTACACTGCTGCAAACAGGAGACAAT
>NW_018408533.1:6077-6330 GCF_002113885.1 Mizuhopecten yessoensis
TAAGTATTACATAGTACAGTGTCAAAAAGGGGAGTATCGGATAACTTAACGGTCAAGTATTACATAGTACAACGTCAAAAAGGGGAGTATCTGATAACTTANAAACGGTCAAGTATAACATAGTACAACGTCAAAAAGGGGAGTATCTGATAACTTAACGGTCAAGTATAACATAGTACAACGTCAAAAAGGGGAGTATCGGATAACTCAACGGTCAAGTATAACATAGTACAACGTCAAAAAGGGGAGTATC
>NW_018408533.1:6485-6742 GCF_002113885.1 Mizuhopecten yessoensis
GATAACTTAACGGTCAAGTATTACATAGTACAGCGTCAAAAAGGGGAGTATCTGATAACTTGACGGTCAGGTATTACATAGTACAGCGTCAAAAATGGGAGTATCTGATAACTTAACGATCAGGTGTTACATAGTACAGCGTCAAAAAGGGGAGTATCTGATAACTTAACGGTCAAGTATTACATAGAACAGTGTCAAAAATGGGAGTATCCGATAACTTAACGATCAGGTATTACATAGTACAGCGTCAAAAATGG
>NW_018408533.1:12065-19780 GCF_002113885.1 Mizuhopecten yessoensis
CGTACACTGCTACAAACAGGTAACAATGTACATTGCTACAAACAGGAAACAATGTACATTGCTACAAACATAAAACAATGTACACTGCTACAAACAGGTAACAATGAATCCTGCTACAAACAAGAAACAATGTACCCTGCTACAAACATGAAACAATGTACATTGCTACAAACAGGAAACAATGTACATTGCTACAAACATGAAGCAATATACATTGCTACAAACAGGAAACAATGTACATTGCTACAAACATAAAACAATGTACACTGTTACAAACAGGTGACAATGTACTCTGCTTCAAACAGGAATCAATGTACACTGCTATAAACAGGTAACAATGTACACTACTACAAACAGGTAACAATGTAACTTGCTACAAACAGGTAACAATGTACATTGCTTAAAAATAGGAAACCAATGTAAACTTTCACACTATCATAAATAAGCATAAATCTGCGCGATTTAATAATGTAGACTTAAATACAGTCATAAGCGTTTGTATCATATAAAAATGTACTCTTCTACATTAACAACAATGCCTCCTTCTCAAGAACTGAGAATGCACAAATGTACCTCTCTCTTCGCTCCTTAACATATTGATTTTAAACCCAAACAATTTACACTACTTTTAAGTTATTTTTCAGACGAATCTTTTTCAACGTTTTGATGAGTCTGAGATTTCATTGATTAAATAGTATCAAAAAGGAAAAGCATCCCTAAACTTAAAGGCAAAGTATTACAAAATACAGTGTCAAAAAGGGGAGTATCTGATAACTTAACGGTCAAGTATTACATAGTACAGCGTCAAAAAGGGGAGTATCTGATAACTTAACGGTCAAGTATAACATAGTACAGTTTAAAAAGGGGAGTATCGGATAACTTAACGGTCAAGTATTACATAGTACAGCGTCAAAAAGGGGAGTATCTGATAACTTAACGGTCAAGTATAACATAGTACAGTTTAAAAAGGGGAGTATCGGATAACTTAACGGTCAAGTATTACATAGTACAGCGTCAAAAAGGGGAGTATCTGATAACTTAACGGTCAAGTATTACATAGTACAGCGTCAAAAAGGGGAGTATCGGATAACTTAACGGTCAAGTATTACATAGTACAGCGTCAAAAAGGGGAGTATCGGATAACTTAACGGTCAAGTATTACATAGTACAGCGTCAAAAATGGGAGTATCTGATAACTTAACGGTCAAGTATTACATAGTACAGCGTCAAAAATGGGAGTATCGGATAACTTAACGGTCAAGTATTACATAGTACAGCGTCAAAAAGGGGAGTATCGGATAACTTAACGGTCAAGTATTACATAGTACAGCGTCAAAAAGGGGAGTATCGGATAACTTAACGGTCAAGTATTACATAGTACAGCGTCAAAAAGGGGAGTATCGGATAACTTAACGGTCAAGTATTACATAGTACAGCGTCAAAAAGGGGAGTATCGGATAACTTAACGGTCAAGTATTACATAGTACAGCGTCAAAAAGGGGAGTATCGGATAACTTAACGGTCAAGTATTACATAGTACAGCGTCAAAAAGGGGAGTATCGGATAACTTAACGGTCAAGTATTACATAGTACAGCGTCAAAAAGGGGAGTATCGGATAACTTAACGGTCAAGTATTACATAGTACAGCGTCAAAAATGGGAGTATCGGATAACTTAACGGTCAAGTATTACATAGTACAGCGTCAAAAAGGGGAGTATCGGATAACTTAACGGTCAAGTATTACATAGTACAGCGTCAAAAAGGGGAGTATCGGATAACTTAACGGTCAAGTATTACATAGTACAGCGTCAAAAAGGGGAGTATCGGATAACTTAACGGTCAAGTATTACATAGTACAGCGTCAAAAAGGGGAGTATCGGATAACTTAACGGTCAAGTATTACATAGTACAGCGTCAAAAAGGGGAGTATCGGATAACTTAACGGTCAAGTATTACATAGTACAGCGTCAAAAAGGGGAGTATCGGATAACTTAACGGTCAAGTATTACATAGTACAGCGTCAAAAAGGGGAGTATCGGATAACTTAACGGTCAAGTATTACATAGTACAGCGTCAAAAAGGGGAGTATCGGATAACTTAACGGTCAAGTATTACATAGTACAGCGTCAAAAATGGGAGTATCGGATAACTTAACGGTCAAGTATTACATAGTACAGCGTCAAAAAGGGGAGTATCGGATAACTTAACGGTCAAGTATTACATAGTACAGCGTCAAAAAGGGGAGTATCGGATAACTTAACGGTCAAGTATTACATAGTACAGCGTCAAAAAGGGGAGTATCGGATAACTTAACGGTCAAGTATTACATAGTACAGCGTCAAAAAGGGGAGTATCGGATAACTTAACGGTCAAGTATTACATAGTACAGCGTCAAAAAGGGGAGTATCGGATAACTTAACGGTCAAGTATTACATAGTACAGCGTCAAAAAGGGGAGTATCGGATAACTTAACGGTCAAGTATTACATAGTACAGCGTCAAAAAGGGGAGTATCGGATAACTTAACGGTCAAGTATTACATAGTACAGCGTCAAAAAGGGGAGTATCGGATAACTTAACGGTCAAGTATTACATAGTACAGCGTCAAAAATGGGAGTATCTGATAACTTAACGGTCAAGTACACTGTATTACATACAATGTAGGACAGTTTAAAAATGGGAGTATCTGATAACTTAACGGTCAAGTATTACATAGTACAGCGTCAAAAAGGGGAGTATCTGATAACTTAACGATCAGGTATTACATAGTACAGCGTCAAAAATGGGAGTATCTGATAACTTGACGGTCAAGTATTACATAGTACAGCGTCAAAAATGGGAGTATCTGATAACTTAACGGTCAAGTATTACATAGTACAGCGTCAAAAAGGGGAGTATCGGATAACTTAACGGTCAAGTATTACATAGTACAGCGTCAAAAAGGGGAGTATCGGATAACTTAACGGTCAAGTATTACATAGTACAGCGTCAAAAAGGGGAGTATCGGATAACTTAACGGTCAAGTATTACATAGTACAGCGTCAAAAAGGGGAGTATCGGATAACTTAACGGTCAAGTATTACATAGTACAGCGTCAAAAAGGGGAGTATCGGATAACTTAACGGTCAAGTATTACATAGTACAGCGTCAAAAAGGGGAGTATCGGATAACTTAACGGTCAAGTATTACATAGTACAGCGTCAAAAAGGGGAGTATCGGATAACTTAACGGTCAAGTATTACATAGTACAGCGTCAAAAAGGGGAGTATCGGATAACTTAACGGTCAAGTATTACATAGTACAGCGTCAAAAAGGGGAGTATCGGATAACTTAACGGTCAAGTATTACATAGTACAGCGTCAAAAAAGGGAGTATCGGATAACTTAACGGTCAAGTATTACATAGTACAGCGTCAAAAAGGGGAGTATCGGATAACTTAACGGTCAAGTATTACATAGTACAGCGTCAAAAATGGGAGTATCGGATAACTTAACGGTCAAGTATTACATAGTACAGCGTCAAAAATGGGAGTATCGGATAACTTAACGGTCAAGTATTACATAGTACAGCGTCAAAAATGGGAGTATCGGATAACTTAACGGTCAAGTATTACATAGTACAGCGTCAAAAATGGGAGTATCGGATAACTTAACGGTCAAGTATTACATAGTACAGCGTCAAAAATGGGAGTATCGGATAACTTAACGGTCAAGTATTACATAGTACAGCGTCAAAAATGGGAGTATCGGATAACTTAACGGTCAAGTATTACATAGTACAGCGTCAAAAATGGGAGTATCGGATAACTTAACGGTCAAGTATTACATAGTACAGCGTCAAAAATGGGAGTATCGGATAACTTAACGGTCAAGTATTACATAGTACAGCGTCAAAAATGGGAGTATCTGATAACTTAACGGTCAAGTATAACATAGTACAGCGTCAAAAATGGGAGTATCAGATAACTTAACGGTCAAGTATAACATAGTACAGCGTCAAAAAGGGGAGTATCTGATAACTTAACGGTCAAGTATTACATAGTACAGTTTTAAAAGGGGAGTATCGGATAACTTAACGGTCAAGTATAACATAGTACAGCGTCAAAAAGGGGAGTATCTGATAACTTAACGGTCAAGTATTACATAGTACAGTTTTAAAAGGGGAGTATCGGATAACTTAACGGTCAAGTATAACATAGTACAGCGTCAAAAAGGGGAGTATCTGATAACTTAACGGTCAAGTATTACATAGTACAGTTTTAAAAGGGGAGTATCGGATAACTTAACGGTCAAGTATAACATAGTACAGCGTCAAAAAGGGGAGTATCTGATAACTTAACGGTCAAGTATTACATAGTACAGTTTTAAAAGGGGAGTATCAGATAACTTAACGGTCAAGTATAACATAGTACAGCGTCAAAAATGGGAGTATCCGATAACTTAACGGTCAAGTATTGCAGCGTATCTAAAGAGAGATGTATCCAGTTTCTAATTAAGAGACTTATTACAACATATATAATGGGTACGCAGTATATGTAGGCAGTTGATTAACCACTAACCGAGGAGCCGTATATCCCACTATTGTCTATCTGAAAAAGCTGTTTTAGATGAGAGGCAACAACGCGTAACCCGTGACCTTCAGATACAAATTGCCGAAGTCAACATGTACATATGTACTAGAATAACTTGAATGCATATTCCTGTAGCTTTATTACACAAATCCTGTGAACTTCCCCACTTAAAATGTTGGGAGAATGCAAATGTTCTGTACGTACACAATTCCAATCAAACATTCCAAGTACATTGTGTGTGGAAGCCAAAATCTGAGCTGGAGAGCACACGCTGCCAGCGTCTGGTAGTTGGCGGGGAAAGGTGTACTTGTATCCCGGACCACGTGCTCACGTTATCGGGAGTTGGATACTTTACAATAGCTTACCTCTGTAGTTGATGGGTACGTTTCCTTTGTACATCATTGGTTACTATGGTTTATGAATGATGGATAATAACTAGCGCGCCCTAATCAGGGAAACCAAAATCGTTACCTTACACAATCAGTCTTTATCTCAATGAAACAATCCAGATAGCTCCAAACGGAAGCATCGTATTGGCTATTTGTAGTGGTAATAAATAGGCCATATTCAAGAGATTTACGGGGTACATCTGTATATCACCACCAGCACTGAAAGTGTGATCTACAGAAGTCAAAAGAAAAAATCTTACATCGATAGTCTTTTACATAAGGTTACGATGTACAGGTATAGCAGTAATAATGGTGGGTTGCACATTGATGTAATACAGTACTAATGTTCGGAACGAAAATCTGGCTAGTACGACAGTTTTAACGGTTGTTAGTGATATCTGTGTTAGTACAACAGTTATAACGGTTGGTAGTGATGTCGATGTTAATAGGACAGTTATAATGGTTGGAAGTGATGTCTGTGTTAGTACGACAGTTATAACGATTGGTAGTAATGTATGTGTTAGCAGGACAGTTGTAACGGTTGGCATTGATGTCTGTGTTAGTAGGACAGTTATAACGGATGGCAGTGATGTCTCTGTTAGTACGACAGTTATAACGGTTGGTAGTGATGTCGGTGTTAGTACGACAGTTATAACGGTTGGTAGTAATGTCTGTGTTAGTACGACAGTTATAACGGTTGGTAGTCATGTCTGTGTTAGTACGACGGTTATAACGGTTGGTAGTGATGTCTGTGTTAGTTCGACGGTTATAACGGTTGGTAGTGATGTCTGTGTTAGTATGACAGTTATAAAGGTTGGTAGTGATGTCTGTGTTAATAGGACAGTTATACCGGTTGGTAGTGATGTCTGTGTTAGTAGGACAGTTATAACGGATGGCAGTGATGTCTCTGTTAGTACGACAGTTATAACAGTTATAACGGTTGGTAGTGATGTCGATGTTAATAGGACAGTTATAACGGTTGGTAGTCATGTCTGTGTTAGTACGACGGTTATAACGGTTGGTAGTGATGTTTGTGTTAGTACGACAGTTATAACGGTTGGTAGTCATGTCTGTGTTAGTACGACAGTTATAACGGTTGGTAGTGATGTCGATGTTAATAGGACAGTTATAATGGTTGATAGTGATGTCTGTGTTAGTACGACAGTTATAACGGTTGGTAGTAATGTATATGTTAGTAAGCCAGTTATAACGGTTAGCAGTGATGTCTGTGTTATTACCACATTGTTAATGGATGGTAGTGATGTCTGTGCTAGTACGACATTGTTAATGGTTGGTAGTGATGTCTGTACTAGTACGACATTTATAACGGTTAGTAGTGATGTCTGTGTTAGTAGGACAGTTATAACGGTTGGTAGTCATGTCTGTGTTAGTACGACAGTTATAACGGTTGGTAATGATGTCTGTGTTAGTACGACAGTTATAACGATTGGTAGTAATGTATGTGTTAGCAGGACAGTTGTAACGGTTGGCATTGATGTCTGTGTTAGTAGGACAGTTATAACGGATGGCAGTGATGTCTCTGTTAGTACGACAGTTATAACAGTTATAACGGTTGGTAGTGATGTCGATGTTAATAGGACAGTTATAACGGTTGGTAGTGATGTCTCTGTTAGTACGACAGTTATAACGGTTGGTAGTAATGTATATGTTAGTAGGACAGTTATAACGGTTAGCAGTGATGTCTGTGTTATTACGACATTGTTAATGGATGGTAGTGATGTCTGTGCTAGTACGACATTGTTAATGGTTGGTAGTGATGTCTGTGTTATTACGACATTGTTAATGGATGGTAGTGATGTCTGTGCTAGTACGACATTGTTAATGGTTGATAGTGATGTCTGTACTAGTACGACATTTATAACGGTTAGTAGTGATGTCTGTGTTAGTACGACAGTTATAACGGTTGGTAGTGATGTCTGTGTTAGTAGGACAGTTATAACGGTTGGTAGTGATGTCTCTGTTAGTACGACAGTTATAACGGTTTGTAGTAATGTATGTGTTAGTACGACAGTTATAATTGTTGGTAGTGATGTCGATGTTAATAGGACATTTATAATGGTTGGTAGTGATGCCAGTGCTAGTAGGACAGTTATAACGGTTGGTAGTGATGTCTGTGTTAGTACGACAGTTATAACGGTTGATAGTGATGTCTGTGTTAGTACGACTGTTATAACGGTTTGTAGTGATGTCTGTGGTAGTACGACATTTATAACGGTTAGTCGTGATGTTTGTGCTAGTACGACATTGTTAATGGTTGGTAGTGATGTCTGTGTTCGTACGACATTTATAACGGTTAGTAGTGATGTCTGTGTTAGTAGGACAGTTATAACGGTTGGTAGTGATGTCTGTGTTAGTACGACCGTTATAACGGTTGGTAATGATGTTTGTGTTAGTACGACATTGTTAATTGTTGGTAGTGATGTCTGTGTTATTACGACATTGTTAATGGTTGGTAGTGATGTCTGTGCTAGTACGACATTTTTAATGGTTGGTAGTGATGTCTGTGTTAGTACGACCGTTATAACGGTTGGGAATGATGTTTGTGTTAGTACGACATTGTTAATTGTTGGTAGTGATGTCTGTGTTATTACGACATTGTTAATGGTTGGTAGTGATGTCTGTATTAGTACGACATTTATAACGGTTAGTAGTGATGTCTGTGTTAGTACTGCAGTTATAACGGTTAGTATTGATGTTTGTGTTAGTACGACATTTATAACGGTTAGTAGTGATGT
>NW_018408533.1:21934-22001 GCF_002113885.1 Mizuhopecten yessoensis
AGTGTTAGTACGACATTGTTATTGGTTGGTAGTGATGTCTGTATTAGTACGACAGTTATAACGGTTG
>NW_018408533.1:23488-36000 GCF_002113885.1 Mizuhopecten yessoensis
GTGTGTTAGTACGACATTGTTTATGGTTGGTAGTGATGTGTGTGTTAGTACGACAGTAATAACGGTTGGTAGTGATGTCTGTGTTATTACGACATTGTTAATGGTTGGTAGTGATGTCTGTGCTAGTACGACATTGTTAATGGTTGGTAGTGATGTCTGTGTTTGTACGACAATTATAACGGTTTTTAGTGATGTCTGTGTTAGTAGGACAGTTATAACGGTTGGTAGTGATGTCTGTGTTAGTACGACAGGTTGGTAGTGATGTCTGTGTAAGTACGAGAGTTATAACGGTTTTTAGTGATGTCTGTGTTAGTAGGACAGTTATAACGGTTGGTAGTGATGTCTGTGTTAGTACGACATTGTTAATGGTTGGTAGTGATGTCTGTGCTAGTACGACATTGTTAATGGTTGGTAGTGATGTCTGTGTAAGTACGAGAGTTATAACGGTTTTTAGTGATGTCTGTGTTAGTACGACAGTTAAAACGGTTGGTAGTGNTTTGGTAGTGATGTATGTGTTAGTAGGACAGTTATAACGGTTTGTAGTGATGTCTGTATTAGTACGACAGTTATATCGGTTGGTAGTGATGTCTGTGTTAGTACGACAGTTATAACGGTTGGTAGTGATGTTTGTGTTAGTACGACAGTTATAACGGTTGTTATTGATGTTTGTGCTAGTACGACAGTTTTAATGGTTGTTAGTACAATATGTTTTAGTACAAGTAGTTAAGGGTACTAGTTAATTATACGGGTGACCTGTAAAATATAGAGTCTTGTTTGAAAACAAGGCACTAAACATCTGCTACAAATAGAAATTCAGCTCACAATAGTCACCAATATCCACTTAACACTTGGACAAGTGGTCCAGTTGCTACACCTTACCTCTTATACATTAGGGTGACTTAGGTGGGAAATAACAATGATCCGTGATTAGAATGTGACCTAGGTATAATATTAAATCGAACATTCGTCAAGGAATATAAGAAGTAGAAATGTGCTTTACAGAACTAAGAAGCGATATTAATGCCATGATCAACTGAATGAATCTGAACAGTCCCTTACAACGTGACACGGTTCTCCTCTAATCATATACATTGGCTGGGTCCGTCGCCATTATAACACGTAGTCGTTATTGAGTTTTGACGTCACTTGTAGATTTAGGGGATAGTACGTTGTTTTGAGTGGCTACTGTATACTGGCGATTAGAACATGAAACTTGGGTTTGAACTCGAGACCGATAGGTCGAGAGTTTAAACCAAATTTCATGTTCTAATCGCCAGTATAGACACGAAAAACAACGTACTATCCCCATTCTAACACACCTTAACACATATACTACGCTAATATGTTTAGAAACATTGTATTTCTTGTACGAAAGTACTTTGTGAGCTGAACTGGCGACGTATCATTCTGCAGCGGACTGACTAATCGGAAAGAAGCTTTCAAAAGACGGTCATTTAGCCCCGACCATACTGGCGAGAGCTCGATCTGTATGTTGACGAGGCGGAATATTTGGATTGTTCGTGAACGTCCTATTACCAAAGTTTATACGACACATTCGGTTTACTATTGAACAAGTTGATACATGTACATGTCAATATGCATACCAATCTGTGCTTATCGACAAAATCGGTGAGTATTTGTATAGATTTGTGAAGAGTTTTGTGTAAATGCATACGACACATATGAAATGTTTGATTTTATTTCGGATCAAAATAGATGCCTTCACACGGATGGAACGAACGTTTCAGTAATAAATAGAGGTAAGAACAAGGAATGAGTTATTTTTACTTTTTAATTCATTCAACAAATGCATTTTATCGGTCGTTTCTGTCCTGTTGCCTACTAGCCTGTATCAGCGGGATTTCGCTATGAGGCGAGCTTGACGCCATATTGTTTTGGTTAGAAACGAGGCGTGGCTTAAGTGCGATGGGAGGAGCTTAACACGATTGATCATGATTCTATCGCAGATTAGAACATGGTCCGTATCCAATCAAAATACGCATTGCAAACGAATCGTGTTAGAATGTAAATTAGATAGTTCACTTGTGACTATGGCAATGTCCCTAGTTACGACGGCGATGTCTATAGTAATGTGGTGTTACTGCATGAATTGGTTTCAGCCATTGTTACTTGTGTGATAGGCTGAGCGTACTTTATCGTCCTTATCGTCACATTGTTTACCCGAACGTCTGTAGAGATCATATAGAATTTTAGTTATATTATTCATTCAAACATATTTTGTTAACATTAAACATGCAAAGGAATTGGGCACAAGTTTCTACAGCTTACTAAAGACTCTCCCATCAACAAAGGGAAAACAAAGGTCTCGTCGAATTTTCCTTATACCGTGTATAATTCAGTCCCAAGACCTATTTTCATACGGCTGGCTTTCAGATTGATACCTACTTGAATAAGTTGTAGCCTACGCAAAACTCCGATAATACGTATACCGGTAGGATTGACAGTGCGTGCATTATTCCGATTGTCAGCAATAAGAATATGACTAAATCGCACCCTGTTGTCAGTGTTGGCAATGTGACTAAGGTGCACTTTGTTGTCAGTGTTAGATTAAAGCGCACCCTGTTGTCAGTGCTGGACTAAGGCGCACTATGTTGTCAGTGCTGGACTAAGGCGCACTCTTTTGTCAGTGTTGGACTAAGGCGCACTATGTTGACAATGCTGGACTAAGGCGCACTCTGTTGTCAGTGCTGGACAAAGGCGCACTCTGTTGTCAGTGCTGAACTGAGGCGCACTTTGTTGTCAGTGCTGGACTAAGGCGTACTCAGTTGTCAGTGCTGAACTAAGGCGCACTCTGTTGTCAGTGCTGGACTAAGGCGTACTCTGTTGTCAGTGCTGGACTAAGGCGTCCTTCGTTGTCAGTGCTGGACTAAGGCGTACTCCGTTGTCAGTGCTGGACTAAGGCGTACTCTGTTGTCAGTGTTGGACTAAGGCGTACTCTGTTGTCAGTGCTGGTCTAAGGCGTACTTCGTTGTCAGTGCTGGACTAATGCGCACTCTGTTGTCAGTGCTGGACTAAGGCGTCCTTCGTTGTCAGTGCTGGACTAAGGCGTACTCCGTTGTCAGTGCTGGACTAAGGCGTACTCTGTTGTCAGTGCTTGACTAAGGCGTACTTCGTTGTCAGTGCTGGACTAAGGCGTACTCCGTTGTCAGTGCTGGACTAAGGCGTACTCTGTTTTCAGGGCTATACTAAGGCGCACTCTGTTTTCAGGGCTATACTAAGGCGCACTCTGTTTTCAGGGCTATACTAAGGCGCACTCTGTTGTTAGTGCTGGACTAAGTCGCACTATGTTGTCAGTGCTAGACTAAGGCGTTCTCTGTTGTCAGTGCTGGACTAAGGCGTACTCTGTTTTCAGGGTTATACTAAGGCGCACTCTGTTGTCAGTGCTGGAATAAAGGCGCACTATGTTGTCAGTGCTTGACTTAGGCGTACTCTGTTGCCAGTGCTGGACTAAGGCGCACTTTGTTTTCATGGCTATACTAAGGCGCACTCTATTGTCAGTGCTGGAATAAAGGCGCACTATGTTGTCAGTGCTTGACTTAGGCGTACTCTGTTGCCAGTGCTGGACTAAGGCGCACTTTGTTTTCATGGCTATACTAAGGCGCACTCTATTGTCAGTGCTGGAATAAAGGCGCACTATGTTGTCAGTGCTTGACTTAGGCGTACTCTGTTGCCAGTGCTGGACTAAGGCGCACTCTGTTTTCATGGCTATACTAAGGCGCACTCTGTTGTCAGTGCTGGAATAAAGGCGCACTATGTTGTCAGTGCTTGACTTAGGCGTACTCTGTTGCCAGTGCTGGACTAAGGCGCACTTTGTTTTCATGGCTATACTAAGGCGCACTCTATTGTCAGTGCTGGAATAAAGGCGCACTATGTTGTCAGTGCTTGACTTAGGCGTACTCTGTTGCCAGTGCTGGACTAAGGCGCACTCTGTTTTCATGGCTATACTAAGGCGCACTCTGTTGTCAGTGCTGGACTAAGGCGTCCTCTGTTGTCAGTGCTGGACTAAGGCGCACTCTTTCGTCAGTGTTGGACTAAGGCGCACTATGTTGACAATGCTGGACTAAGGCGCACTCTGTTGTCAGTGCTTGACTAAGGCGGACTTCGTTGTCAGTGCTGGACTAAGGCGTACTCTTGTCAGTGCTGGACTAAGGCGTACTTCGTTGTCAGTGCTGGACTAATGCGCACTCTGTTGTCAGTGCTGGACTAAGGCGTCCTTCGTTGTCAGTGCTGGACTAAGGCGTACTCTGTTGTCAGTGCTTGACTAAGGCGTACTTCGTTGTCAATGCTGGACTAAGGCGTGCTCTGTTGTCAGTGCTTGACTAAGGCGTAATCTGTTGTCAGGGCTATACTTAGGCGCACTCTGTTGTTAGTGCTGGACTAAGGCGCACTATGTTGTCAGTGCTAGACTAAGGCGTACTCTGTTGTCAGTGCTGGACTAAGTCGTACTCTGTTTACAGGGCTATACTAAGGCGCACTTTTTTGTCAGTGCTGGACTAAGGCGCACTCTGTTGTCAGTGCTTGACAAAGGCGTACACTGTCGTCAGTGCTGGACTAAGGCGTACTATGTTGTCAGTGCTGGACTAAGGCGTACTCTATTGTCAGTGCTGGACTAAGGCGCACTCTGTTTTCAGGGCTATACTAAGGCGCACTCTGTTTTCAGGGCTATACTAAGGCGCACTATGTTGTCAGTGCTTGACTTAGGCGTACTCTGTTGCCAGTGCTGGACTAAGGCGCACTCTGTTTTCATGGCTATACTAAGGCGCACTCTGTTGTCAGTGCTGGAATAAAGGCGCACTATGTTGTCAGTGCTTGACTTAGGCGTACTCTGTTGCCAGTGCTGGACTAAGGCGCACTATGTTGTCAGTGCTGGACTAAGGCGTACTCCTTAGTCAGTGCTGGATTAAGGCGCACTTTTTTTTCAGGGCTATAAATAAGGCGCACTCTGTTGTCAGTGCTGGACTAAGGCGCACTATGTCGTCAGTGCTTGACTAAGGCGTACTCTGTTGTCAGTGCTGGACTAAGGCCCACTCTGTTTTCAGGGCTATACTAAGGCGCACTTTTTTGTCAGTGCTGGACTAAGGCGCAATCTGTTGTCAGTGCTGGACTAAGGCGCACTCTGTGGCCAGTGCTGGACTAAGGCGCACTCTGTTGTCAGTGCTGGACTAAGGCGCACTATGTTGTCAGTGCTGGACTAAGGCGTGCTCTATTTTCACTGTTGAACATGTGACTAGGGCGTACTCGATTTTCACTATCGAACATGTAACTAGGGTGTACTCAATTTTCACTGTTGAACTTGTGACTAGGGCGTACTCGATTGTCACTATTGAACATGTGACTAGGGCGTTCTAGATTTTCACTGTTGAACATGTGACTAGGGCGTACTCGATTGTCACTATTGAACATGTGGCTAGGGCGTTCTAGATTTTCACTGTTGAACATGTGACTAGGGCCTACTCGATTGTCACTATTGAACATGTGCCTAGGGCGTACTCGATTTTCACTGTTGAACATGTGACTAGGGCGTAAACATGTGACTACGATATATAATCATAAAAAGCGCTACTCCTAAGTCTAGACTAGACAATACAATATTCCAGATGTCAAGAATAAACAGGTGCCTTGTTCCTGATGTCGGAGAGTAGCGTTGTTCCTGATAATGAGAATACAACCAGGAACATTGTTTCGCTTTACCCTAAATTAAACTCTGGCAAAAACCTACACCGGAAGTAAACCATACAGTATGATCATGTCTGTAATACTTCACAATTATCTAATAGCAAGAAAACGTGTAATACGCATCTGGTAATAATAGTATAAAGAGCTAGTGGTATAAAACTACGTATCTGTTAGGGTGTGCATCTGGAAAAAAAAATATTTTACGAAACAGTTTCTGGTAAAGAATTTCCAATATTAGATCACTTAACAATGAAGGGATATGGTATATTTTAACATTGCAGCATCTAATAGTGAATTTTGAAACTTCTAAAACATAAAACCTACCACCGACAGTATCAATACTAAAATATAAAACCTATCACCGACAGTATTTATACTAAAACATAAAACCTATCACCGACAATGTTAATACTAAAACATAAACCCTATCACCGACAGTGTCAATACTAAAACAAAAACTCTATCACCGACAGTGTCTATACTAAACATAAAACCTATCACCGACAGCGTTAATACTAAAACATAAACCCTATCACCGACAGTGTCAATACTAAAACAAAAACTCTATCACCGACAGTGTCTATACTAAACATAAAACCTATCACCGACAGCGTTAATACTAAAACATAAACCCTATCACCGACAGTGTCAATACTAAAACAAAAACTCTATCACCGACAGTGTCTATACTAAACATAAAACCTATCACCAAAAGCGTTAATACTGAAACATAAAATCTATAACCGACAGTGTCATTACCAAAACATAAACCTATCACCGACAGTGTTAATACCAAAACATACAACTTATCACCGACAGTGTCTAAACTAAAACATAAACTCTGGTGCCGACAGAGTCAATACTAAAACATAAAACATATCAGTGAACGTGTCAATACTAAAACATAAACCTATCACCGACAGTGTCAACACTTAAACATAAAACATATCACCGACAGTGTCAATACTAAAACATAAAACATATCCCCGATATTTTTAATACTAAAACATAAACCCTATCACCGACGGTGTCAATATTAAAACAGAAAGCATAACACCGACAGTGTCAATACTAAAACATAAACCTATCACCGACAGTGTTAATACCAAAACATAAACCTATCACCGGCAGTGTTAATACCAAAACATACAAATTATCACCGACAGTGTTAATACTAAAACATAAAACATATCCCCGATATTTTTAATACTAAAACATAAACCCTATCGCCGACGGTGTCAATATTAAAACAGAAAGCATAACACCGACAGTGTCAATACTAACACATAAACCTATCACCGACAGTGTCAACACGAAAACATACAACTTATCACCGACAGTGTCTAAACTAAAACATAAACTCTGGTGCCGACAGAGTCAATACTAAAACATAAAACATATCAGTGAACGTGTCAATACTAAAACATAACCCTATCACCGACAGTGTCAACACTAAAACATAAAACCTATCACCGACAGTGTCAATACTAAACCATAAAACCTTTCACCGACAGTGTCAATACTAAAACAGAAAGCATATCACCGACGGTGTCAATATTAAAACAGAAAGCAGAACACCGACAGTGTCAATACTAACACATAAACCTATCACCGACAGTGTCAACACGAAAACATACAACTTATCACCGACAGTGTCTAAACTAAAACATAAACTCTGGTGCCGACAGAGTCAATACTAAAACATAAAACATATCAGTGGACGTGTCAATACTAAAACATAAACCTATCACCGACAGTGTCAACACTTAAACATAAAACATATCACCGACAGTGTCAATACTAAAACATAAAACATATCCCCGACATTTTTAATACTAAAACATAAACCCTATCACCGACAGTGTCTATATTAAACATAAAACCTATCACCAAAAGCGTTAATACTGAAACATAAAATCTATAACCGACAGTGTCATTACCAAAACATAAACCTATCACCGACAGTGTCAACACGAAAACATTAAACCTATCACCGACATTTTTAATACTAAAACATAAACCCTATCACCGACGGTGTCAATATTAAAACATAAACCTATCACCGACAGTGTTAATACCAAAACATAAACCTATCACCGACAGTGTTAATACCAAAACATACAAATTATCACCGACAGTGTTAATACTAAAACATAAAACATATCATCGACAGTGTTAATACTAAAACATAAACCTATCACCGACATTTTTAATACTAAAACATAAACCCTATCACCGACGGTGTCAATATTAAAACATAAACCTATCACCGACAGTGTCAACACTAAAACACAAAACCTATCACCGACCTTGTTAATGCTAAAAAATTAAAACCTGTCACCGACAAAGTTAATACTAAAAAAGAAAACCTATCACCGACAGTGTCATTACTAAAAAATAAACCTATCACTGACAGTGTCAACACTAAAACATAAAACCTATCACCGACAGTGTCAATACTAAAACATAAAACCTTTCACCGACAGTGTCAATACTAAAACAGAAAGCATATCACCGACGGTGTCAATATTAAAACGGAAAGCATAACACCGACAGTGTCAATACTAAAACATAAAACCTATCACCGACAGTGTCAATACTAAAACATAAACCTATCACCGACAGTGTCAACACTAAAACATTAAACCTATCACCGACATTTTTAATACTAAAACATAAATCCTATCTCCGACAGTGTCTATACTAAACATAAAACCTATCATCAAAAGCGTTAATACTGAAACATAAAACCTATCACCGACAGTGTTAATACCAAAACATGCAACTTATCACCGACAGTGTCTATACTAAAACATAAAACATATCAACGACAGTGTCAATACTAAAAATAAAACCTGTCACCGACATTTTTAATACTAAAAAATAAACCCTATCACCGACAGTGTCTATACTAAACATAAAACCTATCACCAAAAGCGTTAATACTGAAACATAAAACCTATACCTGACAGTGTCATTACAAAAACATAAACCCTATCACCGACAGTGTTAATTCTAAATCATAAACCTATCACCGACAGCGTAAACACTTAAACATAAAACCTAACACCGACATTTTTAATACTAAAACATAAACCCTATCACTGACGGTGTCAATATTAAAACATAAACCTATCACCGACAGTGTTAATACTAAAACATAAACCTATCACCGACAGTGTCAATACTAAAACATAAAGCCTATCACCGACAGTGTTAATATTAAAACATAAAACCTGTCGCCGACAGTGTCAATACTAAAACATAAACCTATCCCCGACAGCGTTAATACTAAAGCATAAAACCTATCACCGACAGTGTCAATACTAAAACATAAAACCTATCGCCGACAGTGTCAAAACTAAAACAGAAAACATATTACCGACAGTGTCAATACTTTAACATAAACCTATCACCGACAGCGTTAAAACTAAAGCATAAAACCTATCACTGACAGTGTCAATACTAAAACATAAAACATATCGCCGACAGTGTTAATACTAAAACATAAACCTATCACCGACAGTGTTAATACTAAAACATAAACCTATCACCGACAGCGTCAATACTAAAACATAAAGCCTATCACAGACAGTGTTAATACTAAAACATAAACCTATCGCCGACAGTGTTAATACTAAAACATAAACCTATCACCGACAGTGTCAATACTAAAACATAAAGCCTATCACAGATAGTGTTAATACTAAAACATAAACCTGTCGCCGACAGTGTTAATACTAAAACATAAACCCTATCACCGACATTGTTTTAAAACATAAACATATCGCCGACTTTGCTTAAATCAATAAAGTCCGGCAATACTACGTTTATATCAAATAGTCTGCTGCTGTCACTCACAGGTGTTCGTAGACTAGTAAACTAAATCGTATCGTTTGCTTTCCGGTCGCGAGAGACGTCACCCATGACGATTGATTGACTTGACCTTACCGCTACTTTCTGGTAGTAGTGAAAAGTCACGGATTGAAGGAATTGAAACCCGACACTGGAGATTATGATACACATGCTTACCAAGAATCATTGTATTATAGACTGTTGTAGTATTTGTATCTAGCCCACTTGTAACACATGTTTACTATACTAGAATTAGTGGTATTATAATCTGTGGTAGCCCATTTGTTTGAGTGTAAGATCTAATTTATTAAGCACTAGATGAACACGGAAGAACATCAATGGATGGTGCCGCTGTGTTGTAAGGGTTTGTGGGAGTAGGAGAGTTAGACGGTGAAGCTCAAAGAACATGGTTAATTGGGGTGCGTAGGATCTCGTAATGTCAGCTACGCAACTCCTGTCTTTGTACGAAACTAAGCGCATGTGTGATAAATAAAATAAATACCTCACATACTTAACAGTATCAAAATGTTCAAATTCCATAGAATCTAGGTTATACCGCAGGCACTCTTAGGAATATTAAGTTTGCTTTGTGGTGTGGTTCTTTGATCCTGAGGTAAAGTAAGTATACCCTGGAATTCAACCGTAATTTGACCAACAAATACCGTCCATAACGAAAAAGGTTATACCAAATACAACCAATTACACTATACCAATAATACATAATACCACCCCTACCGCAACCAATAATTCACAAATACCACCCCTACCGCAACCAAAAATTAACAAATATCATCGCTCCAGCAACCAATAATTAACGATTACCACCACTGCGATAGTGGTGGTAATTGTTAATTATTGGTTGCTGGAGCGATGATATTTGTCCAATAATTATCAATAATTAACAATTACCACCCCTACTGCAACCAATAATTGATAAATACCACCCCTATCTCCACCAATATTTAACAAATACCATCCCTACCGCAACCAATAATTAACAAGTACCATCCCTACCGCAACCAATAATTAACAAATACCATCCCTACCGCAACCAATAATTAACAAATACCATTCCTACCGCTACCAATAATTAACAAATACCATTCCTACTGCAACCAATAATACACAAATACCATCCCTATCGCTACCTGTGCAAGTATTGCACAGGTCATCACCACCTAAACTGTGTATTAATCTATTAATATGTTACTATTTAATCTGCAGATTTAACACGATATGTACATTTATCAAAAGTATAAGTGAAACATTGTTAAGAGGAGCACAAAATAATTAATGAAAATATATATTTATTACATAATCAAATAAATTCACAACCATGTTCAACTGTTTTCATAAAAAATTACAGTTTTTGTCAACATAATGGCTTTCTAGATATTGTAAAAGTTAAAACGTTTGGATTTCCCTATCAAGTAATGTAAATCACAAAGCATTAGTGTGTTACACAGCACCAATAACACACAACATCAATCAAACACAACATCAATCACACAAAAAATCAATAGCACACAACATCAATAACACACAACATCAATAACACACAGCACCAATAACACAAAATATCAATAATACACAACATCAATAACACACAATATCAATAACACACTACATCAATAACACAAAACACCAATAACACACATCACCAATAACACACAACATCAATAACACACAATATCAATACCACACCAAACCAATACAACAACCATTCCTCACATCATTGATACCACACCAAACCCATACAACAACTATTCCTCACATCACCGATACAACACCAAACTCATACAATAACCATTCCTCACGGCACTGATACCACACCAAACCCATATAACAACCATTCCTCACATCACCCTTACAACACCAAACTCATTCAACAACCATTCCTCACATCACTGATACCACACCAAACCCATACAATAACCATTCCTCACGGCACCGATACAACACCAAACCCATATAACAACCATTCCTCACATCACCTATACAACACCAAATCCATACAACAACCATTCCTCACATCACTGATACCACACCAAACCCATACAATAACCATTCCTCACGCCACCGATACCACACCAAACCCATATAACAACCATTCCTCACATCACCTTACAACACCAAACTCATTCAACAACCATTCCTCACATCACTGATACCACACCAAACCCATACAATAACCATTCCTCACGGCACCGATACAACACCAAACCCATATAACAACCATTCCTCACATCACCTATACAACACCAAATCCATACAACAACCATTCCTCACATCACTGATACCACACCAAACCCATACAATAACCATTCCTCACGCCACCGATACCACACCAAACCCATATAACAACCATTCCTCACATCACCTTACAACACCAAACTCATTCAACAACCATTCCTCACATCACTGATACCACACCAAACCCATACAATAACCATTCCTCACGGCACCGATACAACACCAAACCCATATAACAACCATTCCTCACATCACCTATACAACACCAAATCCATACAACAACCATTCCTCACATCACTGATACCACACCAAACCCATACAATAACCATTCCTCACGCCACCGATACCACACCAAACCCATATAACAACCATTCCTCACATCACCTTACAACACCAAACTCATTCAACAACCATTCCTCACAGCACTGATACCACACCAAATTCATACAACAACCATTCCTTACAGCACCTATACAACACCAAACCCATACAACAACCATTACTCACATCAACCCATACCACAACCAGCCCATACAACCACCATTCCTCACAACACCGATACAACACCANGACAGATATAACGGTTGGTAGCAATGTCTGTGTTAGTACGACAGTTATAACGGTAGGTAATGATGTCTGTGTTAGTACGACATTGTTAATGATTGGTAGTGATGTCTGTGTTATTACGACATTGTTAATGGTTGGTA
>NW_018408533.1:36364-36704 GCF_002113885.1 Mizuhopecten yessoensis
TGACAGTTAAAACGGTTGGTAGCAATGTCTGTGTTAGTACGACAGTTATAACGGTTGGGAGTAATGTATGTGTTAGTAGGACAGTTATAACGGTTGGCAGTGATGTCTGTGTTAGTACGACAGTTGAAACGGTTGGTAGTGATGTCTGTTTTAGTAGAACAGTTATAACGGTTGGAAGTGATGTCTGTGTTAGTACGACAGTTATAACGGTTGGTAGTGATGTCTGTATTAGTACGACAGTTATAACGGTTGGTAGTGATGTCTGNAGACAGTTATAACGGTTGGCAGTGATGTATATGTTAGTAGGACAGTTATAACGGTTGGTAGTGATGTCTGTAAT
>NW_018408533.1:55492-56296 GCF_002113885.1 Mizuhopecten yessoensis
GATACAACAACCATTCCTCACATTACCGATAAACCACCAAACCCATACAACAACCATTCCTTACAGCACCGATGCAACACCAAACCCATACAACAACCATTCTTCACAGCACCGATACCACACCAAACCCATACAACAACCATTCATCACATTACCGTTACAACACCAAATCCATATAACAAACATTCCTCACAGCACCGATACAACACCAAGCTCATATAACAACCATTCCTCACATTCCCGTTACAACAACAAACCCATACAACAACCATTCCTCACAGCACCTATCCAACACCAAATCCATATAAGAACCATTCCTCACATTACCGTTACAACAACAAAACCATACAACAACCATTCCTCACAGCACCTATACAACACCAAACCCATATAACAACCATTCCCCACAGCACTGATACCACACCAAACCCATACAACAACCACCATACAACAACCATTCCTCACAGCAGCGATGCAACACCAAACCCATAAAACAACCATTCCTCACAGCACTGATACAACACCAAATCAATATAACAACCATTCCTCACAGCACCGATACCACACCAAACTCATACAACAACCATTCCTCACATCACAATCCATACAACAACCATTCCTCACAGCACTGATACCACACCAAACCCATACAAAAACCATTCCTCACATCGCCGTTACAACAACAAACCCATACAACAACCATCCCTCACAGCACTGATACCACACCAAACCCATACAACAACCATTCCTCATAGCATCGATACAACACCAAATCAATACAACAACCATTCCTCACAGCACCGA
>NW_018408533.1:58234-68261 GCF_002113885.1 Mizuhopecten yessoensis
ACAACAAATCAATACAACAACCATTCCTCACAGCACCGATAAACCACCAAACCCATACAACAACCATTCCTTACAGCACCGATACAACACCAAACCCATACAACAACCATTCTTCAGAGCACCGATACCACACCAAACCCAAACAACAACATTCCTCACATCACCTATACCACACCAATCTCATACAACTTCCATTCCTCACATCACCGATACAACACCAAACCCATACAACAACCATTCCTCACATCACTGATCCCACACCAAACCCATACAACAACCATTCCTCACAGCACCGATACAACACCAAACCCGTACAACAACCATTACTCACAGCACCGATAAACTCAAACACTCAATAACACACACCACATAAAACACTCAATAGCAAACAAAATAAACAAGAAAAATTATCATATTACAAGTTCAGAGTCTAGATACAAAAGTGGATACGTACATATGCAGTATAATATATTGTAAATTGCCTGTTTTGGACCACGAGTACATTGCGCGGAAGAATACAGCCAGAAGTACGCGAGGAGCATAGTTGACGTCAGCACAATGAACGATTACTTTGTATGGTTCTTGTGATCCAACTGTTTAACAGGACAAGGTTATCACAGAGTTGAACAGGTGCGGCTACACAAAAACTTTATTTTTATAATTAGGAATATCTATAACGAAGGTATGTCAGCTTCAAAATGGGCCAATATATTGAGAACTTGTACGAATCCAGAGCTTCGCGCATACGTGTGTGAAACACTATCTATACATCGTACTATTAAACATATTGATAGTAAACTTATAGGATCTCATTTAACTTGAGGATAGGTTCACGCGATATGGTGTGTGAAGACGTGACTGTAATTAACCCCTGTAGACACACAAGACATCTGTTTTCTTCATCTACCTAGCAGCACTGCCACTGACCGCCATATCAACTTGGTTCACTGACAGTCAGAACCAACGCTCGGTGATCGAAGGATACGTGGTGTGGGTAGTTCGGGAATTTATGCGTGAGATTGTTGGGGCAGGGGCTTAAAGAGGAAGAAGGTGAAAATAGTTATATATAAATACTGATCTCTCCTGAGGAAGACTGTTTTTTTTAAACTCATACTGACGAAATAGCGAGATATGCTGGCCATTAACTTTGGCTGATGATCTAGTGACGCTTACTGAGGTTCTCTGACGATGAACTGAAACAAAGTACAAGAAATGGTGCAAAGTGACCGTTAGATACACTGACGATGTAGTGAGATATTCTCAGATTATTTGATCCCCCTTTATGTCGTACTGTAAATTATTTTGAAAGTTTTTTTCCGTCCATGCTAAATGAAATTAATAGACTTGCCCCAGATATTACCAACATCCAATCTACCGCACAGTTAAAAAGGTTACTAACTACAAAGCAATATATGGAATCTGAAACAACTGATGTTTTTAAATACTTTGGCAATCGTGATGTAAATATGATACTTTGCCAATTAAGAAATAATGCTAGTAATCTAAATTATGATCGTTATAAAGATCACTTAATTGAATCTCCAATGTTTGAGTGTAACGGATCTTTTGAAACTGCTTCACATTATTTTTGTGAATGTGATCAATATAATAATATTCGCCAGACTCTCCAACAGAGTTTGAATCATTACACTCACAACCATCTATGTATAAATGTCTTGTTAAATGGTTGTAATAGTTGTTTTGATATACATAATAGAGATATCTTATCTCATGTATCAATCTTTATATCGCAATCAAAAATATTTTCATTAATATAATCTTTGACTTACCCTTACCATTTTTCGGAACATATACATTCTTACATTATTTTTTTTTTATGTTATATGCGTATAAGCTTTATAACCCCCGGTGAACTACAGTGATATAGCAGTACAAGATATACCTAGATGTAATATAGAATGGAATTAATTAGATACTACTACTTTATTCTACCTTTGATAATTAATAATTTACCTGTTATATACCTATTGAATGAAATTGGATCTGGGCAGCTTAGATGGGTTTTGTTTTCTTCCTTTAAGCTTACATCAAGATATGAAGTAACTCCTTTCTATTTAATTAAATAATTATCATATTATATGCAGGAGTTATATAATTATATATTTATTTGATGAAATTGGCTTTTGATCCTCAACAGTGTATGGCTAGTGTGTTATACATATGGACTGTATCTGTTGGGGGAATACATCCAATATCACCAAATATTTATACTCAATAGTTTATTTGATATTATTCACTGAAGATAATAGTCTAGTAACTATCTCAAATTAAATATCCCTAGTGAAAGGGTTTCTATATCCAGAGACGTAGTATACGTCTCTGCTATATCTCAAGAATATTGAGCAAGTCTGTTTACATCAAGAGTTACTTCCCCTTATCCCAATCATCATATCAATGTATAAATATATGTCTGTGTTCCTTACCACCTGTTGTCACCTTAAGGATCCCCGTCCCAGCCAGAGAAAAACATGAAGATTTCCACTGTCGTTTTTCAGTGTTAGAGTCACCTGCCCCTGATTACCATGTCGACAATGTTGTTATCTTCCCTTGAATAGATTTCGTTTGAATAACGTTTCGACTACAGAGTTGTGTCCCTTGCGTTGAAAATTGTCAATCGCGAAAGTGTGAGTAAATAAAAGCTGTCGTAACGATGTAAACAACGTCGTGGCGGTGATAACCGACATGCAAACCCGACGTAAAATCGGCCGTTTTAAATGTAAACTAAACGCATTAACTGACAATAATAACAACAACGATGTCCAATATCAACTGCTAGACCACGACTATGCGACGAAACAAAGTGACACTCGTTCACACATTGAAGAGACACTGGTTACTGAGGCCCCTACTAAGCCTACTGGCAATTTTACTGATGAGCCGACACCGACGTCCGATGATGATCCCTCCAGTACTAGTGATCACGAATACGTCAATAACTTGTTAACCTGGTCGCAGGGTAGACGAGTGGTTGAACTCGCAATGTTATCTGAATACCCGGACCAGAAAGGTTGTAAGGAATGCGGTACTAGGCTACGGTTGTGCAATACCCGACAGGAAAGACATTTTGGCCTGGGAAGTATTTTATACATCAAAATAGTCAGGATTATATTCTATATTTGTTATTGCATGTTTATGCCCAATAGACCTATATTTCAAGTTCATTTTTTATATTACATACAACAGTGTTATTTTTACAATGTGATATTTTTTATATCACAATATGGTATGTTGTTATCTGTACATAATGTGAGTCTATTATTGTTTTGTTCAGAATGTAAAAGTTTATTACTGTTGTATATTTTTTCATATCATAACATGGTATGTTATTTGCCTATTATGTAGAAATTTATTATTGTTGTGTAAAGTATGTGAAACTTTGTTATTGTTGTTCATTGTGACATTTTTGCTATGACACAGTAAAGTACATTGTTTGTTATAATGTTATTCATACACTATGTGCAATTTTGTTTTATATTGGTTATTTGAATAATTTTAATGGTTGGTAATGCCTACTGTATTATATTCGTATATAAAAAGTGCTATATTGTATGTTGTAAATTGTATATATGACTTTTTGGGATTTAGAAATATTATTGGTACAAATGTAAGAGTTGTCTCTTTTTTGTTTAGTTTTTTTGTATCTTTATATCTTTTTGTATAAAAAAATAAGTCGCAAGATATTTATTTTTTGTCACCTATATTTTCTTTTCGTTGTCCCAAACGTGTTGCATTGGCACTCGGAATTTTATTAATTCATTTAACGGGCATTTTCGTTAGTTTTAGTATTATTGTTACTCAGTTTTTTTGTGTTTCGTTCATCAATATTGACATTGTTATTATTTTGTATGTGATTTATTTCTAATAAACAATTGTTGCATCAAATAAAATGTATTTTGTTTCATTTTATTCCATTGAAAAACAAAATTGAAATTTCATAATATCCCAAAAAATCTGAAGAAACTACCGCAAGGTATGGGTTATTATTCAGAAATGATTTGGTTGCGCGTAGAAAACAAAACCAATGCCTCATTAAATTTTTAGGCGGAGGGACGCGGATCATTAATAAAATATTCCCGCGTTTCGAAGTAATAGCGGGAATTATTTGTCTTGTCGGTACGTATTAGTCAGGGGTGGAATTACGGGTGGACTGAGTCAGATCTGGTCAGCCAATCAGTGTTGGCACGTGCAGTGCCGTGGGGGTGCGATGGTACGCGGGTAGGTACGCCACTTTTCTAGCGCGTCGGTCGCAGTAGCACGTATTATTATTATTTGGTCATGGAAGGTTTAACGGCAACTATATCCAGCCACGTGGACACTGCGGTTAAAGCCTCCCAAGAGGTTTTATTGTCTCAGCTGGACAGTTTAATTTCTTCCAAATTAAGAGGCTTTGAAAGTCAAATTTCTCAGTCTCAGAAGGACATATCCGAGGCGCAGTATTCGAAGCTACAAAATGACATTTTGAGCTCGGACAGCTACAAGTTCACGAAGAAACACTGCGAGGAGCAATTTAAGTTTAACAACAAGGTTGCCTCCAAGCTGAGGGAAGTTCAACAGTATAGTCAGGCACGAGACTCTGACAGCACACATCAGAAAATTGCGGAAGGTATGGATTTATTAAACAATCGACAGAAATTAGTGAAGCTCGCCGACTCTTCAGAGGCCGGGTGGAAAGCCGTAGAGGAGTACGTGGCCAATCCCATAGCGTCAGACTCCGACGACGAAAAACGGATGGACAGGGCAAGGTCCAGAGCGAACCGGAGGATAAAGCAGTCAGTCATGAAGGGGAAACCCAGGAGGGGCTTCTATAGCAGGAGATTTCACCCATACAGCGTCGCTCCGTTCAACCCTCTGGAGCCTCAGCAGTTTCCACAAAGAAAACATACTGACATGGCATCTACACAGAGCGTCAAACCCGGGACCTGTTTCGCTTGCGGGAACCCAGGACACTGGAGGAGGGAATGTCCCGGCTTACAGGGGAGGCAGGTGGCTATGGCGAGGGCCAGTGAAAAGATAAGTAAATCTTTAAATGTTATAGTCGAGGCACAATACCAGAGGGTCCCAGTCAAAGAGGGCGTTATAGGTAAGTCGACGCATTATCTGACACGTGTGTACAAGGTAAACAAACGCACGTGGGGACTGAGCACGTGGGTTCACCCATTGGTAGGTTAAAAGGTCAATACCACAAATGGGAACAGGCAGGCGCGTGTGACGCGGTGCTTGACATTATTGCTCACGGTTACAGAATTCCGTTTAGGGAACAACCATGTCCTGGTATGTTGAAAAACAATAAGTCGGCCAGAGACAATCCTAGTTTTGTTGAGGGAGAAATCGAGAGATTGCTTGCTATAGGATCAATTACGGAGGTAAGTGATCAGCCCCGTGTTGTTAATCCTCTCACGGTGGCTTACAGTAGGTCAGGTAAGCCCAGGATGGTGTTAGATTGTCGACATATTAACCCTGGTCTGAACAAGTTTAAATTTAAATATGAGGATGCTTCTGTGGCCAGGGATGTTTTGGAAGTGGGTGATTATATTTTCACGTTCGACCTGAAATCGGCTTACCACCACATTGAGATCTGGTATAAGCATCGCACATATCTGGGATTCTCGTGGGTTTTCAACGGACAGTTGAGATATTTTATCTTCAACGTGTTGCCGTTTGGAATTTCTACGGCAGGCTATGTTTTTACAAAAGTTTTAAGAGAAGTTGTTCGCTATTGGCGTTCAGAGGGCACTAGAGTGGTCATGTATTTAGACGACGGTATCGGTGGGGATACTAGCCCAGAGAGAGCGGCTGCGGTCAGCAGGTTTGTACACGAGAGTTTGTTAGATTTTGACTTTATCATAGCCGAGGAGAAATGTGATTGGATACCGTCACAGGTAGGCACGTGGCTTGGGTATGTGTGGGACATGCAGGAAGGCGTGGTCAGGGTGACAACTGACAGAATGGGGAGGTTACTCACAAGCTTGAGGAACGCCTTACGGTGTACAAATCAAGGTAAGGTACTGTTCTCAGCCAGATGGGTGGCGGCTATCATTGGACAAATTATATCTATGCAAAGTGCGTTAGGAGAACAGGTGAGACTCAGAACTCGGTGTTTGAACCGGTGTGTTTTGACAAGAGCCAGTTGGTATGCGCGGGTATCGTTGAGCGCGGAGGCTATTGAAGAGCTGAGGTACTGGTTTGAGCATGCAGAAAGCAGGAACCGGAAGGGCATGGGTATCAAGAGTAACGGTACACCGGTCAGTACAGTTATAGTATGTACAGACGCTTCAGACAAAGGCTATGGAGGGTATGTACATAGTCGGTGTGTCGCCCCGTGCGTGGGTATCCTCAGGGAGGGTGATATAGACGGAGAGCCCATCGATGGATGTGGTATTCCCGTTCTGAACGAAGGTACGTTCTGTGACAGAGATGGAAATGTGTACTTGGAACATGGGACAGTGAGGAGTCAACAAGGAGCTCCACATGGAGGGAGATAGAGGCTGCGAGGCGAGTGCTATTATCCGCCGATAGCAAGGTGACGGGTGAGGCGGTTAAGTTGGTTATGGACAACAAGAATGCTTGTAGCATAGTTAAAGTTGGTAGTGGAAAACCAGATTTACAGCACATCGCAATAGAAATAAACAAGTTTTGTCAAGAGCACGAGGTGTCAATAAACACTCAGTGGGTGCCCAGGCATATGAATAAATCAGCAGATTTCCTCAGTAGGTGCACTGATAGTGACGACTGGGGGATCCATGCGGATTTATTTGAAGTTTGTGAAAAACGGTGGGGTCCACATTCAGTTGACAGATTTGCTTGTGATTACAACGCGAAATGCGCTAGATTTAATTCGCGCTGGTGGTGCAGTGGTACGGAGGCAGTAGATGCTTTCACTGTGGTTTGGGCGGGAGAAAATAACTGGCTGGTTCCTCCTCCCCGTTTGGTACGCAAAGTCTTGCACAAAGTAAGAGAGGAAAAGGCAAAGGGTACTTTGGTTATCCCGGAATGGAAATCTGCCCCTTTTTGGCCCGAGATCTGTTATGGGATGGGTGATCCGGACAGGATTGTTGTCGATTCGCTGGTTTTGGGCAACGCGAATGTGACGATCTCGGGAAGGGGTAACAATGGGATTTTTGGTCACCAAGTACTTAATTTCAGAATGCTTGCTTTGAGACTAGGGTAGTCATATTGAAAATATTTTGTATTTCCTACAGGTTTAGGAGTTAGATGCCATGTGCAGGAAGCAGTTACAAGGGCAGGCGATGGACAAGAGAACAGTTATCTGGACCGATTAGCGGACAGCTTGGTGGACAGACTTACTCGGTGTAAGAGTGACAATACCAATAAGAAGTAGTACGGTGCGTTTAACAGATGGTGTGCTTTCATAAAACCTCAGGGTTTTCAATCGTTGCCAGCACAATCAATACACGTAGCTTTATATTTGGTACATTTACTGGATAAAGGGGCATCGGCGGGAGTGGTGGAGTCAGCTATGTATGCTATTAAATGGGCGCACGATCTCACAGGTGTAGAGGACCCCATAAAGAACGTTTTGGTGAAAAATCTTGTAGAATCGGCCAGGCGTACATCCAAGGCTCCAGTGCATAAGAAGGATCCAGTAACAACAGACATGCTGATCCAACTTTGTGACAATTTTTCAGGGTCTCGGGACTTTTTGGTGGTGCGAGATTTAGCCATGATTTTAGTTAGTTTCGCGGGTTTTCTTAGATTTAGTGAATTTTGTTATCTTCGTTGCACAGATGTGGTGGTAGGGACAGATCATCTGATCATCAAGATCAGGAAAAGCAAAACAGATCAGTATAGATTTGGAGATCAGGTAGTTATTAGCCAAGGGCATAGTTCAGCGTGTCCGTATAAGATGGTTCTACGATACGTAGATGTGGCGCAGATAAATTTGTCCTCTGAAGATTATTTTTTCAAACAGGTTTTTAGGTCTGGGAACACATGTAAGCTCATATATAAATGCAGATCATGAAGCTATACGGGAGTAAGGGGGGCTATTTTAAAGCGCTTGAGAACGGTGTCGGGTGAGCTAGATATCGGGTTGCATTCCTTGCGTTCCGGCGGGGCATCGGCGGCTGCGAATAATGACGCGAGTGAAAGGTGCCTGAAGAGGCACGGGCGTTGGAAGTCTGATTCCAGCAAGGACGGGTATATAGCGGATTCCCTAGCGAAGCGCAAGGAGATAAGTCAAAAGCTCGGGCTTTAGGTCATTTTACAGCTCGCTTTCTTTGTTGTTTTCTACTGCACGCGACAGGCTAGTCAGGCAAACGTACAGATGTGTTTGTTGTTTTCTGACGTAGTATAGAGAAGACTAAAATATTCCCGCGTTTCGAAGTAATAGCGGGAATTATTTGTCTTGTCGGTACGTATTAGTCAGGGGTGGAATTACGGGTGGACTGAGTCAGATCTGGTCAGCCAATCAGTGTTGACACGTGCAGTGCCGTGGGGGTGCGATGGTACGCGGGTAGGTTCGCCACTTTTCTAGCGCGTCGGTCGCAGTAGCACGTATTATTATTATTTTGTTTTTTACTCTGAATATTTTTCAAACATAGGTTTCAAGAAGTTTTGAAGTTAAGATTAGTTTCAGATCAGGTTTTTTTGCGGTTCCGTATGGCAACGTTAGAAGCAGTACAGTTTTTTTATGTAGAATCCCAGAATTTTTGAAGCCTAAGCATTCAGGTCTGGTGCACCTCCTGTAGTCCTAGAAGGTTTTCAGGTTGGGTGGCTCGCTTGGTTTCTTTTCAGAGAACTGTTATCGATAACTGCTATACGGATAGGATTTCTATAATGTGGAGTATATTGTGTTAAGGGTGTATGGTTGATTGTACATGTAATATGCTAATGTGCTACACTCATTAAACTCTGTCTACTGCACGCGACAGGCTAGTCAGGCAAACGTACAGATGTGTTTGTTGTTTTCTGACGTAGTATAGAGAAGACGGAGAGGACTTAGACAGGCTATGCCTGATGTCCTATTGACTATTGCTTATATTGTCAATAAAAATTTGTTGAAATTGAAATTGAAATCTTGCTTAAAGATACAACACAGTGCCGTGCCGTGCCGTGACTCGAACACGCAACCCTTCGGTCACGAGCCCGGCGTCCTACCACTAGACTACCGTGCTTCCTTCTGGTGTATAGTTTATACTTATTTATTTATATATACAACAGCAGCAAAATACTGCGTTGTTCAAAGTATCATAAAAAGTCCAGCCGTATGGACGACCAAATAATCTGTCTTAGAGGAGCTGTCCAGACACCATCGACAGCATCGACTGGGTGGTGTTGCATTCTGTGTCTGTTTACTTCAACCGAAAATAGTATGTTGGAGACGCTGAAGTTCTGCAAACTTCACTTCCAATATTGTTAGAGTTAAATTTATAAACATCACCAGTATCTTTAAAAGGTCCATTGTTATCCGGACCTAACCTTTGTTTAGTCAACGCGGCAGATTTTACCTCAATTGTAGTCGATTTCGAGGTAGAGTCGTATTAGACATTGGATTCGTAGGGTCTTTCAGCTGACTTGGTGACGTGATGTGACATGAGAACCAACGTGAACACCATTGTATTTTTTACTTAACCAGGAGATTCATTATGGTTTGGTTTGGTTTAATTTTGTTTAACGTCCTATTAACAGGTCATTTAAGGACGTGCCTCCATGTGTGTAGTGTATGCGTGCTTGAGTGTTTGTATGCAGGATACAGGGTATGTTGTTGTGTTTGCTTCCTTGTGATAGCGATGATCTGATGCCAACTTTATAGTGCTATCTCACTGAAATGCCATGCCGAAGGCACCCATCACCACAGTATTCCGCCCGGTCACATTATACTGACAACGGGTTAACTAGAGGATTGTATGTTATGATTAGTTTCTATACGTAATTCATGCTAATTATTATTGTGCAATTTAACACTACTTTGTGTGTCTTTTCAGACCGTGTTCATTGCTGAATAAACATATTTTAAAGTAAACGGAACAGAGTCCCATTTATGAAC